>NC_057727.1:9826575-9877516 GCF_004010195.1 Chiloscyllium plagiosum | reverse complement strand
TCTTTTTGGAGGAGGCGGAAATGTCGGTGGATGATCCGGTTTATGCGAAGATTGATAGGGTGGAAGGTAAGGATCAGGGGCGTTCTGTCCTTGTTACGGTTGGAGGGGTGGGGTCTGAGGGCAGAGGTGCGGGATGTGGATGAGATGCATTGGAGGGCATCTTTAATCACGTGGGAAGGGAAATTGCGGTCTCTAAAGGAGGCCATCTGGTGGGAGCAGATATGGCAGAGCCAGAGGAATTGGGAATACAGGATGTCAGTTTTGCAGGAGGTAGGGTGGGAAGAGGTGTAATCCAGGTAGCTGTGGGAGTCGGTGGGTTTGTAAAAAATGTCGGTGTCAAGTCGGTCGCCATTAATGGAGATGGAGACGTCCAGGAAGGGGAGGGAGGTGTCAGAGATGGTCCAGGTAAAGTTAAGGTCAGGGTGGAATGTGTTGGTGAAGAGACAGCTCCACATACCTAGTTTGTGGCTAATTATCTCCCCCAATGGCATTTCCCCATGCTATCCCCAGTTCCCTCTATGCCATTAGTATCTAGAAATTGATCCGCCTGTATCTGGAATTGATTTAATGACTGAGCTTCCACAGCCCCCTGCTTGACAGAGTTGGTTGCATCAACCTCACAATTGTTTCGTGCATCAGCAGCATGTATCGGCAAACTCAGTACACGTGGAGCAAGCAGACTGCCATCTATTAAAGTCTAGGGGTGTTATTCTATTCATTCAGGGATGTGGGCATCACTGGCTGACCTGGCATTTACTGCTTGTCTCGAACTACCCTTGAGAAAGCCCTTTTACTTCTAGATGGAAGAGGTGATTGGTTAGGAAGGTGCTGTCGAGGGATCTTCGGTGAATTTCTACAGGGAATCTTGTAGATCATTCACGCTGCTGCTGCTGAGTGTTGGTGGTAGAGGGAGCGGAAAAGGGCAGCAGATACATGGGAGCGCCACCACCTTCAAGTTCCCCTCCAAGCCACTCACCACCCCGACTTGGAAATATATCACCATCCCTTCACTGTCGCTGGGTCAAAATCCTGAAATTCTGTCCCGAATGGCATTGTGGGTCAACCCACAGCAGGTGAACTTTAGCGGTTTAAGAAGGTAGCTCATCACTGCCTTCTCAAGGGCAACTAGGGACGGGAAATAAATGCTGGGGCCAGACAGCGATGCCCACGATCCCCAAGTGAATGTACAAAAAAAAATCACCAACAAAGAGTCAGAGGCTTCAAACCATCATCTGAGGACCACTTGCTATCACCACCTTCCATAAAGATGAAAAGGCACAGAATCCATACAGTGTGGAAGCAAGCCATGCAGCCCACACTGACCCATGGAACAGCATCCCACTGAAACCCTACCCCTGCATTTACCGTGGTCAATCCACCTAACCTGCACAATTTAGCACAGTCAATCCACCTGAACTGCACATCTTTGGACTATGGGAGGAAACCGGAGCACCCGGAGGAAACCCACGCAGACACGGGGAAAATGTGCAAACTCCACACAGACAGTCACCCGAGGCTGGGATCAAACCTGGAACCCTGGCCTGAGCAGCCAACCGGTCTCCGCCAGGTTCCTCACATTAAACCTATGCCCATTAGCTTTGGTCTACCCCACCCTGGAAAAAATACCCTGGTTATTCACCCTGCCAGTCCTCTGAGTGCCAGAGGCTCAAAGGGTTTCTCCCTTGGTCAGTTGAAGTGCTCACCAGCATGTAATGCCAAATCTTCTCACACACGCATTCCCATGGAAGGGTCAGTGCCGGAGCTGCTGAGTGGGTGGGTGGGTGAATGTGGGGGTCCAGGACGCAGTCTTGATGCTCTCCTCTTCCGAGGAGGGGAGCTTCTGGTGGGAGACCAGCATTTCACTGTGACGGTCATTTCTTCATATGGCAAAAATATACTGTATTCTTAAAAAAAAACCTTTAAGTATATATAAAACTTCTCAATCCATTCTATATGGTCCTTGCATAGAAAAATCAATCACAACTTTGGAATTTTGACATTTCTCATTCTCTGCAGTTGCAAAACAAGAACATTTTCTATTCATGCAGGAAACTATTTCTGTTCATTTTGAGGGAGCAAGAGGGTCTGATAACTGAACAGATCATCGTTATACATTATCCAAAAGAGCTTAGATGGTGGTCTTTCCCCACTGTGTCTTAGTAGCAGCTGCCCCAGGCTTTAGTGTATCCCTCAGCACATAGTCCTGGACCTTGGAATGTGCTGGTCTGTAACACTCAGTGCAGGTTAAATCTTTACACGGAAAGACCAGCAAGTTTCGGGCAGAACAAAGAATGTCCTGCACTGAGTTGATGGTCCTCCAGGCGCAGTTGATGTTGGTCTCAGTGTGCATCCTGGGGGACAGACCATAAAGCATAGAGTCCCATGTCACGGAACTGCTCGGCACGAACCTCGACACAAACCATTGCATCTCTCTCCAGACCTTCTTTACAAAGGCCCATTCCAGACGGAGATGTGTGACAGTACCTTCACCAGTGCAGGAGAAAGTGAGGACTGCAGATGCTGGAGATCAGAGCTGAAAAATGAGTTGCTGGAAAAGCACAGCAGGTCAGGCAGCATCCAAGGAGCAGGAGAATCGACGTTTCGGGCATAAGCCCTTCATCAGGAATGCACTTTTCCAGCAACACATTTCAGCTCTTCACCAGTGCAGCTGCTTCGGGGACAGTGTGCTGTTGTGCACAGAGACAGGGTGTACATGAAGTGCCCTTCAGACCACTGGCCAAGCAATATCTTGGTGCTGTTTGGAAGGTTCTGGTGATGAGGTGTTCTGCCAAATAGCTTTGACAGTCAGTTCAGGAAACCATGCGGCAGGATTGACCCTCTCCTTATCCTTCAGGGACTCAAGTATGTTACATGCTGACCACTTCCTGATGGACTTGTGATCAAAGGTATTTTCTTCTGCAAATGTTTTCCACAAGGGACAGGTGTTATGGAACAATCCAACTCATTGGTGCATTCTGCAATATCCTTTGCAACACAGGTAGAATCTCAGTGTGTAGTGACACTTGGTGTTTGTGTACTGAGGGTCTACACACAGCTTGATGCAGCCACACACAAAGCTGACTGTTAGGATGAGGGTGGCATTGGGTATGTCCTTCCACTACTGCCCCTTTTACCCAGAGCTCTCTGTTACATGGTGTCCCTGCAGACATGGCCCACCTTTGATCTCCAGGTGAAGTGGAAGATGGCTGGTCTTCGCAATGGTGCAGGCTCGGGGAATGCGTCAGACCTGCACAACATGCAACATCAGCGGAAGTATCTCCCACCTGATGACCAGGGTTTTAAACATACAATGGAGAGGGAGCAGTGCTCCCAACATGCCCAGTCTCCGCCTCACCTTGGAGGTACCCTCCTCCTAGGGTTTTTGCACAAGCCTGGCCTCTCTGACCTGTATTCCCAGCACCATCATGTAATCCGCCTGATGGTGATGACAATGCCGGTTCATCCAGCAGCACCAGTTCTGATTACCATAAGTGGCCCACTGGGCACTCACATTCCACGCCCGGCTCCACACCAGCAAGTCGGGCTTCTTGCCCATTTAAAGTTCTCAGAGAACGTGGCCTTGATTGACTTGGACTCCTGAGGTCAGATGTTCCGAAGTCTGCACACTGACTGTGGATTGGAGCAGACAATGGCTATGTACAGGGAGTCTTTGACCTGTGGGCCTCCTAATGCTACCTGATAGACTCGGCAAAGTGCCCAGATTATGTAATTCACAAACAAAGCGTCAGAGAGAGGGCAGTCTGCTCGGTGTGATGCGGTAAGAAACCTTGCCGGGCCCTGTGGTGAGGATCCCTCCCAAAAACTCAACACGCTCCTATCACCAAATAAAAAACACAAGACTCAGCCTATTAAATCTGCAGATATCAAGGCCTTCAGCCCAAAAGAATATTGTCAGCACTTTATGCCCCACAAAAGTTTGCTCCTGACAAAACTAAGACATAAAAACATCTGTCAGTTGTATAGAAAATGCAAAATGCCGAGTGAAAGTTGTTATCTTAATTTATTTCAATAAAAATCTCATTGTGTAACCTTGCATACGCCTGGTATTTAGTTTAGGGTTGCAATACTTGGCAATCTGTCCTATAATTGGTCCACATAGCTGACACATGAGGGCACGGCCCTTTTCTCATTTTCATGGAGATTAAGGGAACCCTGTTGTTAGAATGCCATAAGAGAACTGTGGTCATTGGAAAGATTGCCTGCCTACAGCCACTTAACCCCCTGCACCTCTCTAACAAGGCCCAGGAGCCTGTCTTGCTGCACGGAATGTCTGACAATGATCCCAGTGTTACTGGGTACTGCAGCTTCTCTTCGCTTCCCGCCAATTCAGAACCAAGCGAGGGGAGTGGGACAAACTGCAGAGCAGCTCTTTTAAAGAGCAGGCACAGACACAATGGGTCAAATGGCCTTGTTCTGCAACCTGCGATTCCAAAATGCATAGGAGTCCAAACGCTGTTAAAAGTGCATCTGAAAACCAATCTTTCTTGGAACACATTCTGGTCTCCTTCCTATCGGAAAGATGTTGTGAAACTTGAAAGGGTTCAGAAAAGATTGACAAGGATGTTGCCAGGGTTGGAGGATCTGAGCTATAGGGAGAGGCTGAACAGGCTGGGGCTGTTTTCCCTGGAGTGTCGGAGGCTGAGGGGTGACCTTGTAGAGGTTCATAAAATTATGAGGGGGGCATGGATAGGGTCAAAAGAGGAAATTTTTCCCTGGGGTGGGGTAGTCCAGAACTAGAAGGCATTGGTTTAGGGAGAGAGAGGAAAGATATAAAAGAGACCCAAGGGGCAACTTTTTCACGCAGAGGGTGGTGCATGTATGGAATGAGCTGCCAGAGGAAGTGGTGCAGGGTCTAGATTAGAGTGGTGCTGGAAAAGCACAGCAGGTCAGGCAGTATCCTAGGAGCAGGAAAATCGACGTTTCGGGCAAAAACCTTTAGGTTTTTACCTAGATGAAGTGGTGCAGGCTGGTACAATTGCAACATTTAAAAGGCATCTGGATGGGTATATGAATAGGAAGGGTTTAGAAAGATATGGGCTAGGTGCTGGCAGGTGGGACTAGATTAGGTTGGGATATCTGGTAGGCATGTACGAGTTGGACCGAAGGGTCTATTTCTGTGCTGTACATCTCTATGACTCTATGACATCATAAGGGTCCAAATCACAAATATTTGTCCTGCTCCCTTAACAATTGTCAACACTGTAATCCTACATGACTACAGCCATGCTGTCCCCCTCAACGTCCTGGCCATTTGATGACTCAGCACTTCTACAGCACAGAGAAAGGCCTTTCAGCTGATCAAGGCTGCAGTGATCAAACAACTTTCCCAATTCCCAGCCTTGGCCCATTGGCTCCTACACCCTGGCATCACAAGTACACAAGAAAATACATTTTAGGTCTTCTGAGGGATTTGTCTCTATCACCTTGATAGGCAGTGAGATCCAGGTTCCCACTATCCTCTGGATGAAAAATAATTTCTTCACATCCTGCCCCTTCCCCTAAATCTCTGTCCCTGGCCACTGTTCCGTCTACCAAAGGGGAAAGGTTTCCTCCTGTCTGCTCTACCTATGCTGCTCATAACTGAATACACCTCAATCCTGTCTCCTCTCAGTCTCCTCTGCTCCAAGGAAAACAAACCCAGTCTATTCAGTCTCCCTTCATAACCTGAAATAACTCCCCAGAGGCTGGTATCCCATCAACATGCATAGTACACAACACTGACCCAGCTAACACAGAGCTGGGTCCTAAAATGAGCAGAACCTCTGACACTCCATTTTTTTATTATTAATTTTCCACGCACTACCCCCTAGTGCTTATAGTTTCCCCAGCGCATGTTGTGCGCATGCAGGTGGGAGACACAGTGCACAACAACAAATGCATAAATCTTTATTCATTTTCCACACCAGGAAACACTCCTGTTTATTTTTTTTTACTCATGTTTTTTTTTTGTTTTAATTTTGTACTTTTTTTCTTATTCCCCACACTATCGCCTAACAGCGGTAGTGCTTATATTTTTCCCCAGCACCCATGTCGTGTGTGTGTGTGCAGGTGTCGGACACAGTGAAAAACAACAAGTGTGTGAATCTTTATTGATATTCCACCACCAGGAAGCAAGGAAACACCCGAGTGGCCAGTGACAAGCAGTGCCCTTCTCGAGAGAGAGGGCAATGTTGCATGATCAAAAAGTGAAGGGGAGGGCAGGGATTAAATCAAATCAGAGTTGAAGGGGGAAACAATACACTCCACTCCCTACGATGCCCACCTCTCCCTGAAAATCTCAAGGGTGTCTGGTGGACACTGCCCGCTCCTTCTCCAGGGACACCTGTGCTCTGAACATTCCTGTTTATTTTTTTTTCCTAACCCCCACACTACCGCCTAACTGCGGTAGTGCTTATTATTTTTTTTCCCCCAGCACCCATGGTGTGTGTGTACAGGTGTGAGACACAGTGAGAGACACAGGGTGCACGAATCTTTATTCAATTTCCACCACCAGGAAGATAGGAAAACACCCGAGTGGCCAGTGACAAGCACTGCCCTTCACATCAAAGGGCAATGCTGTGTGATCAAACAGTGAAGGGGAGGGTAGGGACTAAATCAAAATAGAGTTGGAGGGGGAAACAATACACTCCTGCGGCGCCCACCTCTCCCTGAAAATCTCAAGGGCGTCTGGTGGACACTGCCCGCTCCTTCTCCAGGGACACCTGTGCTCTGAACATTCCTGTTTATATCTGTCAGCTAGGACTCCCTGATTGGACCAGATTAACTGCCCAAATCAGGGAACTCATATTCTATGAGGTTGCTGGATGCAAAACTCTGCTTTCTTCCTATGAGTGCTGCCTGGCCTGTTGAGTTTCTCCAGCTATTTCTGCCTTAGCTGGTGGTAATTCAGCCATTTGATCAGAGCTGAAGAGTTTCAGAGATCTCTTTCAGGGGGCAAAGCAGACGAAGAGGGGGGTCAGTCAGATGATGGATGCTACAGATGAGCTACAGTGGCTGTATGAGGATGGTAGAGGCAATGAACATGATACACCATGACAGCAGATTTCGCGGCAGGGCAACCTCCAAACAGTATTACACAGGAGCACCACCATGCCCCATCGTCGTGAGTTAAACATTCTAGCCTGCATACCGATAACGGCAGTCATTCTGAATTCCCTATTGGATTTATTCTCTTCTGCGAGCAGAAATGTACAGGGAAATTCGATCCCATCACCCTGACTTACCTCTGTGTAAGTGGCAGGTTTATTGAGCACCTTTGATTGCCCTTCTCCATTTTAACAAGCGTGAGCCCAGAATCAACTTCGGCTGAACGAGAAAGTGGTTTTCTCAAGCCGCATTTTCTGTCATTTGAGTCTTAAACTGTAAATTGACCCCAATTTTCCAGGTTCACTTTTGCAATGAAGCATGCTGAAGGGATGATTATTGGCAAACAATATGGTATGAATTATCCAGGAATTAATGGTCTGTGAAAATCTGAAGATGGCTCTTTCTGTTTATCCTGCAGATCATGACAAGACATTTGATAGCTGCCACATTAAATCACAAATCTAGCATGGGTTTCCTAGAAAATCTGGCAACTGAATTCCTTAGCTTTGGAATGTTACCTTTGGCAACGAGGGAAGCAGTGGGAATGTGTCCTGGGATGTAACATTCACACCCTTAAACCTGCTGAAGCCATTGAGTTTTATTTCAAAAGAAGAGGCGAAACAACAAGTCTGTCTTTGTCCAGTGCATTCTGAATAAATGCAGACTCTTCATACTGGGTTTGCACCCCAACCTGACCTTTAATCAGTGTCTTGTTTTTCAGCAAGAATCCATTGAAACCATCGCCATGGGGACTGAAGGGTTGAAAGTTTGAAGACGGAGAACCTAATTTATCACGAATGTACGCAAGGAAGAATTCGGGAGGAATATTTTTGCACAGAGAGTGGTTACGATAGAGAACCTAATGCCACAAAGGATAATTAAGGCCATTCAGGGGATACTAGGGAAACATGAGGGAGAAAGAATAGATTATTCAATGTGACAGGAGGTTTGTGTGAGTGCTAGTACAGACCAAATGGGCCAAGTGGCCAGATTCTGCACTGCAAACCGCACTGAGAAAGCCCCCAGAGACTGGGATGGATCATAATCAGTTTTATTCATTTTTGTGGGGTGATATGAGTGAGAGAACAAGAAGCACAAAGGAAGGCTTAGTGGGTGGACAATTTGCTCAATTCTTTTTCCTGCAGAGTGTGGTGAATTGAAATGAACTGAATTGAATTTATTGTCACATGTACCGAGGCACAGTGAAAAGCTTTGTCTTGCGAGCAATACAGGCAGATCACAGAGTTAAATAGCATAGATCAATAAATAAATGGTAAACAGCGACTAAAGCAAAACAAAAACACAGGTACAGGTGAATGCTAAGAGTTTATGAGTCCATTCAGTATTCTAACAACAGTAGGGTAAAAACTGTTTCAAAACTGACTGGTGCGTGTGTTCAGGCTTCTGTACCTTCTCTCCGATGGTAGACGTTGTAGAAAAACATTGCCAGGGTGGGATGGATCTTTGAGAATGTTGGTGGCCTTTTCTTGACAGCGGGCCTGGTAGATGGATTCTACAGATGGGAGGTTGGCTCTTGTGATTGTCCGGGCTGAGTTCACCACTCTCTGTAACCGTCTCTGATCTTGAATGGTAGGGTACCATACCAGGTAGTGATACATCCAGACAGAATGCTCTTGATGGCGCACCTTTAAAAGTTGGCAAGGGTATTTGCTGTCATGCCAAATTTCCTTAGCTGCTTGAGGAAGAAGAGACATTGTTGGGCCTTTGTAACCAGTGTGTCCACATGAAGAGTCCAAGAAAGCTTGTTGTGATGACCACTCTGTGGAGCTTGACACTCTCCACTCATTCCACCCCTGTTGATATGTAGGGGGTCATGAGTAACATCCGTGTCTAGAATGAGCTGTCAGTGGAGGTGGTGGCGGCTGGTACAGTTACAATATTGAAAAGGCATCTGGATGTGTATGTAAATAAGAAAGATTTGGAGGGATATGGGCCAAATGCTGGCAAATGGGACTAGATTCCTGGGTGGCACGGTGGCTCAGTGGTTAGTGCTGCTGCCTCACAGCGCCAGGGAGCTGGGCTTGATTCCTGCCTCAGGTGACTGTCTGTGTGGAGTTTGCACATTCTCCCCATGTCTGTGTGGTTTCCCTCCACGTGCTCCGGTTTCCTCCCACAATCCAACGATGTGTGGGCTCGGTGAATTGGCCATGCTAAATTGCCCATAGTGTCCAGGGATGTGTAGGTTAGTGCATTAGTCAGGGGCAAATGTAGAGTAATAGGGTAGGGGGAATAGGTGGGTTACTCTTTGGAGGGTCGGTGTGGACTTGTTGGACCAAATGGCTTGTTTCCACACTGTAGGGATTCTATAATTAATTCAGGATATAGGGGTGAGTTAGACCAAAAGGTTTGTTTCCATGCTGTACATCTCTATGACAGAATGACTGCACATTCACCTCTCAATCAGGTAGACGGTGCAGCTACACACAATTGCCCAGAGACCTGCAGAGTGTGGCTCCACAGCCACATGCAGCTCATTATAGAGCCATGCAACTGCTGACATTGACCCATTTTAATGGCACTGCCTGAGAATTTGCCTCGGGTCTGGGATCTCATGAGGAGTGAGGAATACTCAACCAGCCCGACTCTACAGCCATCTCATCTCCACATGGACCCCAGTCCACTCCTTGGCCTTAGCCTGTACATTAGCTCTGCACCACCCTCCCGGCACTGACTCCGCCACACCCATCTCCCATCTCCCATCTCCAATCCCCACTCTGACCTCTGTCTCTCCATCTTTTGTATATCCTGCCACTTCACTGGCCCTGAATGGTCCTGACGCTACAGCCCTTGGCCAACTTGCTAAGATCTGTATGGCATGACCCAACCACGATCTAGTTATAACACAGTCTGATTCTGCGGACACCATTGCAATTAAATGGTGTGTTTAATTTTTTTTAGACTTTTATTTACATTCCACTTGTGGAAATCTACCACCCAATTGGCATTTTCTATTGTAAAATGTTCTCGAAATGTGCCTCTGTCTTCCTTTTCATTATTATTAGCATTTAGAGTGATATGCAAAGTCTTACAGCACGGAAACAGACCCTTTGGTCTGTCTAGTCCATGTCTACCATGTTCCCAAGCTAAACTAGCCCATCTGCCTGTGATTAGTCCCTATTACCTTTAAACATTGCAGCAACAACGCGGTAGCACATAAGATGTGTTTTTGACTGAGTCATAGAGATGTACAGCATGAAAACAGACCCTTCAGTCCAACCCATCCATGCCGAACAGATATTCTAACCTAATCTAGTCCCATTTGCCAGCACTTGGCCCATAACCCTGTAAACCCTTCCTATTCATCTACTAGGTCAGATGCCTTTTAAATGTTGTAACTGTACCAGCCTCCACCACTTCCTCTGGCAGCTCATTCCATACACGCACCACCCTCTGCATTAAAAAGTTGGCCCTTAGGTCTCTTTTATATCTTTCCCCTCTCACCCTAAACCTATGCCCTCTCATTCAGGACTCCCCCACCCTGGGGAATAGACTTTGTCTATTTATCCTATCCATTCCCCTCATGATTTTATAAACCTCTATAAGGTCACCCCTCAACCTCCGACGCTCCAGGGAAAACAACCCCGGCCTATTCAGCCTCTCTCTCTCACTCAAATCCTCCAACCCTGGCAACATCCTTGTAAATCTTTTCTGAACCCTTTCAAGTTTCACAACATCCGTAAACTGGATTTAATGAAATGGCTCTTCTTGTTATGAAAATGATATGCAAGGGGGTGAAAGGGAAAAGGTGCAAATGCAGATCCGTCATGAATTTCACAAATGGTAGAGCTGGCTCAAGGAATGGCCTACTCGTGCTCTGAACTCAAGCCTCTCGTATTTTCTTATGTGTGTCCAATTACCAACCATGGTCTTGGTTCATGTGAAGGGTGTTTTGGGTGTGCTAATTTGGTCTGAATCTGACTCTGTCCACTTCCTTCAAATGGATATTAAAGGTTTCATGTCACTAATCGAAGGATAGCCCAATATTCCACTAGCCTTCCTCCATCTACCAATCCCATGGGGAAAAAAAAACAAAAGGCAGGTCAATCAGGCCATCAGCTCATTGCTGTTTGAGAGATACCTGGCCTAGTGATATTATCACTAGACTATTAATCAGGTAATCTCCTGGGGACCTGGTTCAAATCCTGCCATGGTAGATGGTAGAATTTGAATTCAATAAAGAATCTGAAATCTGATGATCATGAATCCACTGTCAATTATTGAAAAAAAACATCTGGTTCACTAATGCCTTTTACGGAAGGAAATCGGCTGGTTTGGCCTACATGTGACTCTAGGCCCAATGTGGTTGACTCTTAACTGTCACTGGGCAATTAGGGATGGACAAATGATGTTGGCCTAGTTAGAGATGCCCACACCCCCATGACTGAATCATAGGAAAGTTGAGTTAGTGGGCAATTCCATGGCAAGTGAAGTGTAACGTGACTAAGTGTGAGGTGATCCACTTTGGGAGCAAAAACAGGAAGGTGGGTTATTATCTGAATGGTAACAGATTGGGAAAGGGGATTTGCAAGAGATTATAGTATCCTTGTGCACCAGTTGCTGAAATTCAGCAGATAGTGGACAATCTAATTTGGTTTTCATTACGAGAAGATTCAAGTATAGCCAGAGGGATGTCAGGTTGTAGTTGTACAGGGCCGAGGTGCCAGTACACTTGGAGTACCGAGTGCAGTTTTGATCTCCTTATCTGAGGATGGCTGTTCTGGCAATGGAGGTGAGGCACGGCAGCTCAGTGATTAGCACTGCTGCCTCGCAGTGTCAGAGACCTGGGTTCGTGTGACTATCTGTGTGGAGTTTGCGTACTCTCCCCGTGTCTGCGTGGGTTTACCTCCAGTTTCCTCCCACAACCCAAAGACATGTGGGTAGGGTGGTTTGGCCACGTTAAGTTGCCCACAGTATCCAGGGATACGCAGGCTAGGTGGGTTAACCATGGGAAATACAGGGTTAAAGAGAATTGGGTCTGCCTGGGATGCTCTTTGGAGAGTCCATGTGGATTTGATGGGCAGAATGGCCTGCTTCCATACTGCAGGGATTCCATGAGTACAAAGAATGTTTACCAGACTGATTCCTGAAATGGCAGGACTGATGTATGAGGAGGGACTGGATGGATAGGATTATTTTCACTTGAGTTTAGACAGGTGAGGGGGTTCTCATGGAAATCTATTACATTCGAACAGGATAAGACAGGGTATATACAGTAAGGACGTGCCTAATGACCTTGAAGTCTAGAACCAAGAACGCGATAGGCCATTTACGGGCTGATGTGTGGCAAACCTTTTTTTCACCCAGAAACTGAGGAAGCTGTGGTATTCCCTGCCACAGAGAGTGGTTGAAGCCAAAACATTGAATGCTTTCAAGAAGGAGTTAGATATAGCTCTTAAGGCTAAAGGGATGATGTATATGGGAAGAAAGCTGGAATAAGATACTGAGTTGGATGATCAGCAACAATCATATTGAACGCAGAATAGGCCCCATTTTCTAAGATTTTGTGTTGTAGGTGATGCTGTATTTACTGAATAGCAACCATCACTGATCTCCAAAATATCATTAATTCAGCTGTTGTGTTGATTTGGTGAAGAAGTGTCCTGGATGATGGCATATAAATCGATCTTTGAAATAAAGCCGCACAAAGCATCAAATTGAATAGTATTTTTCATTTTTTTGGTCAACGCTTTTTCTTCATCAACAATCCACCGATTCCAATCAGCGTCGACATTTTGGTAAGACAAATTAGAGCAGAACTTATACATTTAATGGTATGGTCCTGGAAGTGTTGCTAAACAAAGAGATCTTGGGAAGAGGGTCGTAGATCCTTGAAAGTGGAGTCGCAGATAGAAGGCGCTTGTACATTTGCCTTGATTGGTCAGTGCATTGAGTACAGGAGTTGGGAGGTTGTGTTGCAATTGTACAGGACATTGGGTAGGCCAGTCCTGGAATATTGTGTTCAGTTCTGGTCTCCCTGATATAGGTAATCATGTTAAACTTGAAAGGGTTCAGAAAAGTTTACAAGCATGTTGCCAGGGTTGGAGGGTTTCAGCTATGGGAAGAGGCTGAATATGCTGGGGCTATTCTCTTGAGTGTCAGAGGCTGAAGGGTGAACTTGTTTATAAAATCATGAGGGGTATGGATAGGGTAACTAGCCAAGGTCTTTTTCCCATGAGTAAGGGAGTCCAGAACAAGAGGGCATAGGTTTAGGATGAGAGGGCAAAGATTTAAAAGGGACCTGGGGGCAACCTTTTCATGCAGAGGATGGTGCGTGCATGGAATGGGCTGCCAGAGGAAGTGGTGGATGCTGGTACAATTACAACATTTAAAAAGCCATCAGGATGGGTATGTGAATAGGAAGGGTTTAGATGCAGGTTGGTACAATACAACATTTAAAAGGTGTCTGGATGGGTACATGAATAGAAAGGGTTTAGAGGGATATGGGCCAAATGGAAGTAGATTAGTTGAGGATATCGGGTCGGTTTGGACGAGTTAGATCGAAGGATCTATTTCTTCATTGTATGCCTCTATGACTCTAATTCTTCAAGGCTTCCAATTCAGAAGTTGAATTACAGACTCCCAGTGGAACTGCAGTGTGGATGTTATTACTTTACAGGTACCTCTTGATCCTGGCTCTTGAACATGTCCCACACAAATGAGCTGCGTTGCTTGTGTAGGCTACAACATTGCTTATTCCACACTTTGTCAGCCCATGCGTTTACTCCATCCTCCTCCATCCAACCATTATCATACATGCAGAGGACCTTCTGCAGGGAACTTGATGATCAGGCTGGTTTTATGTTTCAGGTTAAAGTTTGTTCTGTTATATCTGCTGGCTACTGCCTCTGCACATAGGTGGGAAATCAAGTTGCAATGAACAAATAAGAAATTTACAAATGGATATTGGTAGATTAGGTGAATGGGCCGAAATTTTCAAGGGGTCTAGATCAAAATGGTCTCCTGCCCACCAGTGGCAGCAACTTTGAGGATGAGGAGGTGAACCAAAGCCAATGATCCAAGGCTGGAAATTTCCAATCAACCTGTAGACCCATCGTGATGTTGGCAGCCTGGATATTGTCTCCCTTGGGCTAAGGTCTGGAAGGACCATGTTCCAGAATCATTTTGAGGCCTGGTCACCTATCTGGCTATAGACCACATGGAGGGGCCTTTGCCCCTTCACAATGCTGGAGTGGCAGCCGTGGTTATTTTACTTTCACACATTCCAATAACTAAAGTTAGAGAGAGGGTGGAGACCTGGCTTCTCCTCACAGCTGGAAGGCCTCCTGTTGACTCCAGCTTTGAGAACCCACCCACTGCCCTTATTTGGATGGCATGTGTGCCCCCTAACTGTCCAAACTGAGCATAGTCCCTCTCAGTTGACTGCTCCCAACGTGAGTGATAGGGATAGAGCCTTTCTTTGGCCTTGATTTCCAGGCGACCTAAAACAGAGCTTCTTACAAACAAATGTCTGACGTGCCAATCACTATTGAATATGAAATTGGTTTTAAACCATACAGCGAATATTTCCTTTAGGTTCAATCTTCACAGAATCAGTGAATCACTGAATGTAGTGCAGTAGGAGGCCATTCAGCCTGCTAATTCTGCGCTGGATCTCCAGAGTCACCTGGTGGGTAGGGAAACAGCGGAATTCTTTACTGTAGAGCGCTGTCAAAGACGGGTCACTTAGCATATTCAAGGCCAAAAAATACAAATTTCTAATCAGTCAGGGAATTAAAGGTTTTGGGGAAAGTGAAATGGCAACAGAACCTCAATGCCGATCCCACGCATCCTCTAAGCGAGAGAGAGAGACACAGTTTAGCTCAGGGGACAAAGATCAGCATTGTAATTATGGAAATGGCCTGGCATGGGAACAAGGCGAGATTGACATGAGGTCAGGTCCCATGATGTACTAAGTTCAGATCGGTGAGGCAGTCCTGAACAAACAAGTGAATCACTGATCCAGCTGCACTGGTATCGACCTCCGTTAGAACCAGACGTTTATTTTGATTGGTTCTGATGTGGATGTGGCTAAGGAAGTCAACTGTTCCAAACTACATGTAGGACTTTCTAGGGTGTGCACTCTCTTGGACACAGGCGTATGAGCTCAGTTACTCAAGTCAGATCTTGTAGGACTCCTTTGCTGTCTCGAGTTTACATATTGGCAGCAACGACAACAGCTTGCCGGCTCAGATCCTGAAAAACATTTTAACCTCTTGGCTGAGCCCTCTTGGGGTTTTGCTGTGGGGTTTTGACCTAGAGTCCCTCCGCTCAGGATATACCCTGAGTGAGGCTCTGCAATTGCGTACCTCAGTTGGTGTTCCCCAAGCTCAGTTGGACAGGTAAGGGTGCCTACATCCATCGGGATGCCCTGTAGTTCCCATGCTCCACTTGCTGCATTTTCTAATGACAAAGTCAATTGTAATGCCTGTTTGAAAACCAGTTGGTCTTCAGCTAGTAGGTACTTTTGCATGGTTACATCATTAGTCCTACATACCAAACAAACAAACTCTCAGCATTTCATACAGTGTTAACCCAAAATCAGAAACAGAAGCAGAAATTGCTGGAGAAGTTCAGCAGGTCTGGCAGCATCTGTGGAGAGAAATCATTTGACCCAGAACGTTAACTCTGATTTCTTTCCACAGATGCTGCCAGACCTGCTGAGCTTTTCCAGCAATTTCTGCTTCTATTTCTGATTTACAGCACCTGCAGTTTTTTTTTCTGTTTTTAATACAAAATCACATGCCCTCAGTCATCGAGTCATAGAGATGTACAGCACGGAAGCAGACCCTTCGGTCCAACTCGCCCATGCCAACCAGTTATCCTAAATAAACCTAGTCCCATTTGCCAGCACTTAGCCTATATTCATCTCAGCCCTTCGTATTCATATGCCCTTTCAGATATCTTTTAAAAGTTGCAATTGTACCAGCCTTCAACACTTCCTCTGGCAGCTCATTCCACACACTCACCACCCTCTGCGTGAAAAAGGTTGCCCCTTAGGTCACTTTTAAATCTTTCCCCTCTCACCTTAAATCTATGCACTCTAGTTTTGGACTCCCCAACTCTGATTAGATTAGATTAGATTACTTACAGTGTGGAAACAGGCCCTTCGGCCCAACAAGTCCACACCGCCCCGCCGAAGTGCAACCCACCCATACCCCTACATTTACCCCTTACCTAAGGGGAAAAGACCTTGCCTATTCTCCCTATCCATGCCCCTTATGATTTTATAAATTTCTATGAGGTCACCCCTCAGCCTCCGACACTCCAGGGAAAACAGCTCCAGCCCACTCAGGCTCTCTCTATAGCTCAAACACTCCAACCCTGGCAACATCCTTGTAAATCTTTTCTGAACCCTTTCAACATCTTACAACATCCTTCCTATAGCAGGGGGACCAGAACTGCACGCAATATTCCAAAGGTGGCCGAACCAAAGTCCTGTACAGTCGCAACATGACCTCCCAACTCCTACACTCAATGCACTGACCAATAAAGGCAAGGTATCAAACATCTTCTGCACTCTCCTGTCTATCTGTGACTCCACTTTCAGTCACCTTACCCTCATCAAAAATCCTGATGCGAATTCCCCTGCTTCTCTAACTGCCGAATAAAACCAATGGTATCTCAGAATTAGAGGAAGCTTCGGGTTAGAATATTTCTTAACCAGATCCATCGACTCTTGAAAGGTTTTAGTATCGAGTGCCTCAGGGAAAGTTAGGCTCCTCATAATCACAAATTCTGCAGGTGCGCAAGCAGTCAGAAGAATTACACATTGCTTTCCATCTGCCCCAATGTCATTTGCCTGGAGAAAAATAAGAAAATAACACTCTACTTATTGGGACCAGTCTTTGGTGGCAGGATCAAGCTTCCCAAATAAAGGCAAGATGCCAGAAATGCTCAGCCAAACTCAATGTCGACAATTGTGAGTGAAATTTCTTTAGGGATGCACTGTTTTCTCTTGTCACCGCTCAGGTAACTCCACACAAACCAGATTGCTATCACCCTTTAGTTACATGTCACAGCACATGATCTCTGACCAGCCAGCTCAGAGTCAGCCCCCAGATGAAGAGAATCTCTGAGGCGCCTGTTTGCATTGGCTTTCTTCCAGGGCTCCCTGATGGGCTCAGGTTAACAACCCCAGTCAGGGATCGCATTCTCAATGAGATCCACCTGACCCTCATTCCAATCACTACAGGCAGGAATGTGGTCATGAGGATTGTCAGATCAGCCATGACCCTATTGACTAGCAGAGCAGGCTCAAGAGGCTGAATGGCCTTCTCCTGTTCCGATTTCTTATGCTCTCCCATAGAAAGATTTCTAATCAGTAAGAGAAACAAAGCTTATGGGAAAATGACAAGAAAGAAGAATTGAGGTTTGCCAAATGAGCCATGATCTCATTGAATGTCTGAGTAGACTTGATGGGCTGAATGGCCTACTTCTGTTCCATTGGCCTTAAGATCTTATAGTCAAATTAAATCAGTTTCATTTCCCCTTTCCCTTTGCCTTGACTTCTGCTCCCCCACCACCCTGCCGCCCCCAACATGGCTTTGCCCATTTTTTTATTGAAATCTCTGATTAGTTCTGATCCCAGGACCTTTTCAACAAATACTTTCTCGAACCTGCTTAAAACGAAAAGCTTTTCCTCATGTTGCCTTGACTTATAACTTGAACACTGAGATCTCCAGGCTTCTGCCAATGGTAACAGATTTTCTCTCTCTGTTGACGGTGTCCAGACCCACGTATGACCGTTGAACACCTCTGGCAGATCTCGCCCAGACGCTATAGGGAGAAGCTTCTTCAATCTATCTGTGTGACTGAATTTGCTCATCCTTGAGACCGGTCTCATGACACTTTGCTTCACTCTCTCTAAAGCGCTCAGACTGTGACTTTGTAGAGTCATAGAGTCATAGAGATGTACAGCATGGAAACAGACCCTTCGGTCCAACCCGTCCATGCCGACCAGGTACCCCAAACCAATCTAGTTCCACCTGCCAGCACCCGGCCCATATCCCTCCAAACCCTTCCTATTCCTATGAGGTCACCCCTCAGCCTCTGACGCTCCAGGGAAAACAGTCCCAGCCTGTTCAGCCTCTCCCTGTGCTCAGATCCTTCAACCCTGGCAACATCCTTGTAAACCTTTTCTGAACCCTTTCAAGTTTCACAAAATCTTTCCGATAGATTTGTAGCTCAGGTTGAGGTTCAGGTTGTAGGTTTGCTCACTGAGCTGGTAGGTTTGTTCTCAGACGTTTTGTCACCGTGCTGGGTAACATCATCAGTGAGCCTCAGGTGAAGCACTGGTATACTGTTCTGCTTTCTATTTATGTGTCTTGTCGGTTGTGGCGTGTGATATCATTTCTGGTTCCTTTTCTGAGAGGTTGGTAAATGGGGTCCAAATTGCCGTGTTTGTTGATGGAGTTCCAATTTGAATGCCAGGCCTCTAGACATGCAGGGAATTCCTAGAGGCCTGGTAATCAAACCACAACTCCATCAACAAACATATCCATTTGGACCTCATTTACCAATCTCTCAGAACAAGAACCGGAAGTGATATCAGCCCCCACAACAGACCAAGACACATAAATAGAAAGCAGAACAGTATACCAGTGCTTCACCGGAGGTTCACTGATGTTACCCAGCACGGTGACAAAACGTCTGAGAACAAACCCTCTAGCTCAGCGAGCAAACTTACAACCTGATCCCTCACACTCTCATAATGGATCCTGAAAGTTTAGGAATTGGGGTGTGGGAAGTGCAGGCAGAGAGGAAGTGGAGTGACCGTTGACACATCGAGCCATGGAAACAATCTGAGAAGGTTTTTTCGGATTTCCATTCTGTGACAATGGGAGTTCACCCAACAACTGTTCAATCAGCAAAACTGCACCGACGTTCAGAGATACAATAACTCACAGCTGTACCCTGTCACTACATCAATTGCATCAACTCTATAAATTCCAGCCCCGCCCACCAGTGACCTTTAGTTAATGAGTTCAGGCCTGACAAATCAGGGCAATAAAAAGCGAAACATAATTTGGGAATGAGAAAACAGTCCAGATAAAACAAGTGTAATTACTTCTTTTGTAACACAATACATTATTTAGTGAGAGGAGTGAGAGGCAAGTTACTGCGCAAGATTGAACAGCTGGCGATGATAGATCAAGGGTGGTTATTCCACATTCAGATTAACCTATATTCCAATTATAAACATGCTGACTGCACACGGGATATTATTAAATGGCCCCAGGTCAGGCCATGGCCCAAGATCCACATCCCCTTTCGACAAATAATCTTCCCATATTTTCCCCCCAATTGTTTGGGCAGCCTTATTCCTCTGAGGTGACCGAAACATACTTTTGACGGATTCATTACCAATGAAGCACATGGAAATTAACTTAAGTTAAATTAACTGGAGTTAAATTAAGTTAAATTTTGGAAGCTTGACCAGGACAGTGTAGCGTTATCATGGTATGTAGGATCTTTTGTTTTAACTCTTTCTGTTTTCCTTCTCATTCTCCCTTTATGCCTCTTCAGAGTGAATATTACTCAGATTCCAGTCGAGCTGAAGGCCATAAAGCAATCCTCTTTTTTAAAGCAGCAACACTCTTGACAGAGGAATGAATCTCCTTCATTTATATGGCACCTGGATCGTCCCTTTGCTTAGCAGAGTATCCAAATGTGACTCCATGCTTGAACCTCACTCTGTCAAAGTGGGAACACTGCTTCTCGTGGGACTGAGGGTGCACTTATCCTGTCATCCCTTGACCCACCTCATGCAGAACTAAAACTTTCATTCATACTTCTTTTCCTTTTGGACAGGGCTGTACCATTGCCTTGTAGAATTATAGAGTCGTACAGCAGGGAAACAGAACCTTCAGTCCAATTCATCCATACCGAAAAGTTCCCTAGTCCCATTTGCCTGCGTTCGGCCCATATCCCGCTAAACCTTTCCTATTCACATACCTGTCTTTTACATGTAGAACAGAATAGCCTTTCTTGTCACGTGCACTCGAAAGAGTGCAGTGAAAGGTTTGTAATGTCATCTCTTGTATCTAGGTACAGAAACTTTACATTGTAATTTTCTCTGGTAGCCCATTCCACATACGAACCACCCTCTGTGTGAAAAAGATGTCCCTCAAGTCCCTTTTAAATCTTTCCCCTTTCCCCTTTACTTATACCTAGAATCAAAAAGTGAGGCGCTGGAAAAGCATAGCAGGTCAGGCAGCATCCGAGGAGCAGGAGAGTCGACGTTTTGAGCATAAGATGTTCATTAGGAATTTATACCTATACCTCTTCCTTACCTTAAACCCAGAGACCTGAACAAATGATTTGAAAACAAAAACATAAAACCTACTGTGCTGATTGGGGAATTTAAATTAAATTATGGCAATAAATCTCAAATGCTTTCTCCTATGTCCTGTCTACAAGGCAGGAAACATCCAATCTAGTTGGTATTACTCCATTCGTTTATTCTTAATAATTAGTGAAGTTAGGGATATGTTATTTAAATGAACATACTCAGTCACATGTGGAGTCGATGAGACTTGAACCCATGCCTCCTGTGGTGGTAGAGACACTACCACTGCACCACAAGAGACAGTGGAATCAATGCTATCAAGCAGAACTTACTTAGTAATAACTTGCTCACTGATGTACAGTTTGTGTTCCACCATGCCAACTTGACTCTTTAGCTTATAGAATCTCCACAGTGTGGAAACAGGCCATTCAGCCCAACAAGTCCACACCAACACTTAAAGAACATCCCACCCAGACTCATCCCCTTACCCTATATTTCCTATGGCTAACCCATCTAACCTGCACATTCCTGAACACTATTAGTAATTTAGCACAGCCAATCCACCTAACCTGTACACCTTTGGACTGTGGGAGGAAACCAGAGCACCTGGAAGAAACCCAGGCAGACACAGGGAGAATGTGCAAACTCCAGGCAGTCATCCAAGGGTGGAATTGAACTCGGGTCTCTAGTTGCCTGCCCCTAGCTGCCCTTGAAACAAGTAGTTTCTGGGCTAGTTCAGAGGGTAGGTAAGAAGCAACCACCTTCGGTTACTGGCTCAGTGATTTTGCCACTAACACTATTGTCACCCGTATCCTGAAATCTCAAGAGGTGCTGTATAAATGTAACATTTTCCTTGTACATTAATTCCTCTTTGAACATCGATTTGCAAGAATATTTTTAAGATTGGGGTCTGCGGTCTAGCAATGTTATTTCTGGTTATATTTTCACCCAGTCACAGGAACGAACTTAGTGATAAGTAAGTGCCAGAGAATGGGATTGCAGAACTGTCTTTGACAGAAAGAAAACGAGACTGCTATTCTTCAGAAGACAGCAGATTATTTCACCAGTAAGCTTGTGAATCCCTCCCAAAAAAAGGTTAGCCTTTTCACATTCCCTCCGAAAGAGAATACTTCCGCAACATTTTGCTTTACACTTCATCAATCAGCTGATTCCGGAAGGGAAGTTGTATAGGGATATGGACTGACAACTGGCAAGTGGTTCTCCACTGCACAGCCCCATCACATATCAATCCTGACAACCCAGGTTAAATAGGCTTTCCCAATCAGCGTCTGATTTTTGAGAAATATCCCGCGCAGCACATTGACCGTTCCACCTTTCTGTTTCTCCTGCTCCTTTCTCCTTCAGTTTTCGGTGTAAAGTTTTGGGAAGCATGCAGCGAACAGCTGAGTTCTCCCTCTTGTGAGGTCCCGTCAACGTGTTTTAGTACTGTTCCCCTGTGGAAGAGATTTCTAACGAAGAATGTCACAACCTCAACATATCAGCCAGTAACACTGACAGGCCCGATTCCACACTTTCCTTCTGGCTGTTAAGTTAAAAGTAAGTTTAAGAGGAACACGCTCAGCACATGGGTCCCACATTCTTTGAATGAGATTAAACTCCTGATCAGGACAGAATTCCGAATTTAGCCCATGATATCCAATTTTAGTTCATTATTCATTCATGGGATGTGAGCGTCACTGCCTGGCCAGCATTTATTGCCTGTCCCTAGTCGCTTTGAACCGCTACAGTCCACGTGCTGTAGGTAGACCCACAATGCTGTTAGGGAGGGAGCTCCAGGATTGTGACCCAGTAAAGAAACGATGACGACATATTTCCATGTCAGGATGATGAGTGGTTTGGAAGAGTCTATGGCGATAGATGATGGTGTTCCCAAGCATCTGCTGCCCTTGTCCTTCTAGATGTAAGTGTTCATGGGCTTGGAAGGGGCTGTCTAAACAGCCTTGATGAATTTCAGCAGTGCACCTTTTAGATGGTAAGGGTTGCTGCTACTGAGCATTGGCTGGTGGAGGCAGCGGATACCTGTGCATGTGGTGCCAATCAGGCAGGCTGCTGGATGGTGTCAAGTTTCGTGAGGGTTGTTTGAGCTCCACCCATCCAAGCAAGTGCGGAGTATTCTATCACACTCCTGATGAAGGAGCGGCGCTCTGAAAGCTAGTGTACTTCCAATTAAACCTGTTGGACTATAACCTGGTGTTGTGTGATTTTTTAACTTTGTACACCCCAGTCCAACACCGGCATCTCCAAATCATGACTCCTGACTTGTGCCCTGGAGATGGTGGAGAGGTTTTGGGGTTTGAGAAGTGAGTTACTTTTTATAATACTCCTGGCCTCTGCTCTGTTCCTGTAGCCAATGTATTTACATGGAGACTCCAGTTCACTTTCTTGTCAATGGTAGCCTCCAGGATGTTGGTAGTAACCACAACCTTCTAGAAGGACAAACTTAAAAATCACACAACAACAGATTATAGTCCAACTGGTGTATTTGAAATTACAAGCTTTTGGAGCACTGCTCCTTCTTCAGATATCTCTGAAAGCTTGTGCTTTCAAATAAACCTGTTGGACTATAACCAGAAGTGTGTGATTTTTAAGTTTGTCTATGTCAGTCCAACACTGGCACCTCCACTCATAGAAGGACAATGGCAGCAGATACATGAGAACACTACCATCTACAGAGGAGCCGAGAGTGTGGTGCTGGAAAAGCACAGCCGGTCAGGCGGCATCCAGAACCTATGCCTGAAATGTCGACTCTCCTGCTCTTCGGCTGCTGTCTGACCGGCTGTGCTTTTCCAGCACCACACTCTCAACTCCGATCTACAGCATCTGCAGCCCTCACTTTCTCCATCTACAGAGGAATCTCGATTATCTGAATGACACGGGTGCAGAATATTTTGTTCAGGTAATCAAATGCCGGATAATCGAATGCTGGATAACACAGTTTAGCCAAGCATCGAGACCCTGGCGATCTTGCTCAGATAATCCGAAATTTGGACAATCGAATGACGGATAATCGAGGTTCCTCTGAAAATGTTCCATTCCAAACAATTCATCATCCCGACTTGGAAATATGTCACCAGTATTGTTGGATCTCTCCCTAACGGCACTGGGTCCACTTATACAAAATTGATTGCAGCGTTCGAGAAGACAGTTCATGACCGATTTCTCAAGGGACTGGCAATAAATTGGGGTCCAATCAGTGGCATCCACATCCTGCCAGGGATGGCAGAAGAAGTTTCATCCCTTCTTTGAGAAAGAGCCGTTTGATTTTTTTAATGCCAGGCAGAGACCAGCATTGCAAAGAAAACTCTCCAACATAGCAGCATACTTACAATGAACTGTCACCTTGGATTATACACTCAAAGCCTCTAATGGACTTGAGCTTACACCCTCTTTACTCAGCTGCCATAGTACTGGAGCCAACAAATACTTTGCAAAAGGAAAATATTGCAAACATTTATTCATGAAGACAGGTCAGCATTCATTTTGACTTTGTCAAAATGAAGAGAATTGACACTGGCCCCTGACATCAGAGGAAAGAGCTGTGAGAAATAGCTATAAAAGTTTTGTCTTAATAAATAAGTCTTTCTAAGGAGTCACCTCAGAGAGAAGATGTGTAGAGATGTTTTAATGGGTGAAGTAATGTACTTAAATGATGTCAGGAGTTAGAGTGAGTACATTGTAAAGAACAATTCGATTTGACAATGATTGTGAGCAGGAATAAAAGATTAGGAATGTTGATGGAGGCCAGAAACTGCTCAGAGCTGGAAAATAGTCAGTATTTTGGAAGAGTGAAAGCAAATGAGTTGAAAGGCCTTTATCGTTGCAATGTGACATTCGCTCTTTAAAGTCTAAGATCAGTTTTACTGAAAGCAGAACAAACCTTTGACCACAAAAACCAAGCCAAAAAACCAGAAATTGGAAATCACTTGAAATAATTGTTGCCTGATGTGCCATCAGAATGTTGATAAAATGAAATGTTTTGGATCATACAATTCATTTCCAGACCATCTTGGTTCCCATTATTGAATTAACCTTTGATTATCACCTTCTCATCTCTGGTAATTACAACCATGATCATCTTCTGAACTGGATTGTCTGACATCATTAATACAGCATAAGAATGAATGAATGAATTAGCATTATTATCATAAGGCCGGAAGACAGCAGTAGAAGTAGGCCATTCAGCCCATTGAGTTGGCTCTGCCATTCAATGGGATCGTGGCTGATCTGATAATCCTCAACCCCACTTACCTGCCTTTTCCCTTTAACCCTTGATTTCCTGACTGATTAAAAATCTGTCTATTTGGGCCGGGTGATGTGAGGCATTGATGTGGTGAACAGTGTGGTTGCTTGTACAGAGATAACAGATGAGACATCTTGTACCTTTGCAAGAGTAACCTCTTTTGTCCAATTAGATTTTTTGGAAGCATTGACCTGATGCAGTGTTCCTTGGTTTTATTTTTGATTGGCCCACGTTAGCAGCTTCAACAAGTCCTCTGACAGGGTCAGGAGCATTTCTTTGACATTACTTTTGCTACCTGAGGAATTTTGGAAGCTTTGATCAGAGGGATGGTGCATCCTGGTCTGCTATGTGGCAGGCGGGGGAGTCCAGGTACCCAGGCATAATGGTGCACAGGTTCTGTCAGAGTGACTTTGGCCCATCACAGTGATTGCTCATCAGGCTGAGCATTGAATCCTCACAGTGACACTCTGTTCCCCATCCCTGCTCTGTAGGAATGAAACCAACAACACTCACCTCCTTCACAAATATAAACAGGAAATTGTTCCTGATGATGAAAATTCAAACATCTCCCATCCTTTTCGTTCTCTTATTTTTACCTTTCCTCTTTAGCCCTACCTTTATTTCTTCATTTCTTTCATTTATTCTTCCTTTCCTCTCTTTCTCTTTCCTCTCTTTATTTCTGTCTTTTTTTTCTGTGCAGAAACTCTATCTGTACTTTTTTTCTCTTTGTCTCCTTCTCACCCTCTTCCTTTATTATTTCCTTTGTTTCTATCTTTCTCTCTTTATTTGTTCTCTTTTCCTTTCTCGGTGTTTCTTGCATTCTCTCTCTCTGTTTCTTCTTACAATATCTGTCCTTTTTTTTCCCCTTTGCCCCCTTTCTATCCTGGAGGAGAAAGTGAGGTCTGCAGATGCTGGAGATCAAAGTTGAAACTTTATTGCTGAAGAAGGGCCTGTGCCCGAAACGTCGAATCTCCTGTTCCCTGGATGCTGCCTGACCTGCTGTGCTGTTCCAGCAATAAAGTTTCAACCCCTTTCTATCCTTCCTTACTCCTTTTTCTCTTTCTTTGTTCACAGTCTCTGGTTTCATTCTTGCTTCATGTTTAAGGTGGTAAGGCACAGGAACAGAAATGGACCATTCTGGCCTGCTCCCTCTAAGATAAGTGAATCCATCATTAAGTAAGCTGATGTAAACTGTACATAATTTGCCATGTGGCATCTCACCAAGGCTGTACATAATTGTGGTTAGATGTTTAGCAGCCCTGTTGAGCTTTAGTGAAGCGATACCCTCAACAAGATGGGAATTTGACAGGATAAAGATTTAGAGTTGCTTGATTTCTCAAATTAATCTTCAAATGAGGTCAGCTGGAGACCAATATAGCATCAAAGGTATATTATGCATGGTTGTCTATTCAGCTCCTGCACATTTTTACTATTAATGCACAAATGTTTATCGTGACTTTCCAGTGAAATCATCCATCTTTGTCAACAGTATATTGCTGAACCTTGAAAATCTGATGTTGGATGTCCCTAATGCATATAGAGACAAAAAAAAGTGACATCTTGAAACTGCTGCCAAAGGAAAATGAAATTGGATATGTATCAAACTAAGGAGCCAAACATTGAAAATTTCATTTGAAATGATGTTATTAGTTTGAAACGTGGACCACTGAGGTTGCTGGATAGGAATATACTCACCACGTTCTATTGTCACCTAATTGCAGCCAGAGAATCACTGGAAATGACTTCTCTTCCTGCCCACTGGTATCCCCCAAGCATTCAGTCTTGGAAACCTCTTATTTCTTTTTCACAGCTGTCGCTTAACAGTGTCACTTAACACGCACACATGCACACAGCTGACATATAGTTCATAAACTGTTTATTGGTGTTTATAAGAGTTGGGAGGTCATGTTGCGACGGCACAAAACACTAGTTAAGCCACTTTTGGAATACAGCATTCAGGTCTGGTCTCCCTGCTGTAGGAAGGATGTTGCAAAACTTGAAAGGGTTTAGAAAAGAATTATAAAGATATTGCCAGGGTTTGAGCTATAGGGAGAGGCTGAGTAATCTGGGTCTCTCTTCCCTGGAGCGTTGGAAGCTGAGGGGTGACTTGTAGAGTTTATAAAATCATGAGGGGCATGTATAGGGTAAATAGGCAAGGTCATTTCCCCAGGGTGGGCAAATCCAGAACTAGAGGGCATAGGTTTAAGGCAAGAGGGTACAGATATAAAAGGGACCTAAGGGGCAGCTTTTTCACACAGAGGGTGGTAAGTATATGGAATGTGCTGGTGTGGATAAAGTGGTGGAGGCTGGTACAATTACAGCATTTAAAATGCATCTGGATAGGTATACGAATTGGAAGGATTTAGAGGGATATGTGCTAAGTGTGGGCAAATGGAACCTGATTCATTTTGGATATCTGGTTGGCATGGATGTGTTGGACCGAAGGGTCTGTTTCTGTGCTGTGCAACTCAATGACTCTATGAGCTCTCCCAATGCTGCTGCTCTCTCTCACTCGCTCACTATGTTGCTTGCTGAATATCTAGTACTGGATATGAAAAGGTTTTCTCCAACTCAACACTGGAAAATGCAAAGCCATTTTCTTCAGTCTCTACCACAGATCTCTACATATCCATAATCCTATGGATGTACAGATTAGGAGGATAAGTAGACCATTCAGTCCCTCAAACCTGCCCCAAAGTTCAATAAGATCATGACTGACATGTTAGTGCTTCAAATTGCACATCCCAACCATCTCTGATTCCATTGCCAAGCAAGACTCAATCTACATCTGTCTTAAAACGTATTCAAATGCCCTGTCTCCATCGTCTTTTGAGGCAGAGAGTTTCAAAGTACTTTACAAGAGAATTAAAAGCCATCTCTGTCCTAAAACCACAACCCTTGATTTTAAAACAGTACCCCTTAGGTCTGGACTCACCCACAAGAGGAAATATGATTTCCATGCTTATCTTGTAAAGAAAATTCCGTATAAACTTCAATCAGGTCATCCCTCTCTCTTGTAAACTGAAGTGGAAACTAATCCAGTATCTCCAACCCTTCCTCATGAAACAATCCACTCATTGTTCTTTTCAACTGCCTCCAAATCATCTACATCCTCCTTCAAATAGGAGATGAAAACTGCACACAGTATATGGAATGTGATCTCACCAATGTCTTACATAATTGAGATATTACGTAGAGAATCATAGAGCCATAGAGTCCTACAGCACAGAGACATACCCTTTGACCCAAACCGGTCCATACTGACCAAATTGGTTCATCCACGCTAATCCCATTTCCCTGCACTTGGCCCATATCCTTCTAATCCTTTCCAATCCATGTATTTGTCTAAATGCCTTTTAAATGTTGTTAATGTACCTGCCTCAACCACTTATGCTGGCAGCTCTTTCCATATGCGTACCACCCTCTGTGTAAAAACGTTGCCCCTCAGGTTCCCTATTATTCTCTTCCCTCGAACCTTAAACTGATGCCCTCTAGTCCTTGATTCCCCAATCTTGGAAAAAAGACTGAGTGCATTCACCCTATCCATTCCTCTCATGATCTTATACACTTCTATAAGATCCCCCCTCAGGTCCTGTGTTCTAAAGGAAAAAGTCCTAGTTTGTTCAACCCCTCCCTATAACTCAGACACTTGAGTCCTGGCAACATCCTTATAAACTTCTTCTGCACTCTTTCCAGTTTATTAACATCCTTCCTATAACAAGGTAACCAAAACTGAACACAATACTCGAAGTGCAGCCTCATCAATGTCCTGTACAACTGAAACATAACTTCCCAACTTCCATACTCAATGCCATGACTGATAAAGGACAGTGTGCCAGAAGCCTTCTTCACTGCACTGTCTACCTGTGACTCCACTTTCAGAGAACCACACCCCTGAGCTCCAAGGTCCCTCTGTTCCATTACACTCCTTAAGGTCGTACCATTCACCATGAAAATAGTGCGATTCAGGCATGCCAATTCTGGATGAGAAAACAGACAAAAATCACTCCATATTCACTTTCAACACCAGAGATGACGAAATTGGTAAGGCACAGATTTTGATTAAAACGTTTAAACCCTCATTTTTTAAATGAAAAATAAGAAAGTTTGAGATAAGAATTATTCTGGCCAAAATACATCAATTGATCATCCTTGGCCTTTCTTGGTCAATAGTGTTGGATCATCTCCCTGAAAAAATGTTCTCACAATCCAAAAGCATAGTTCACACAATCTCACTTTACCCCATTCCCTCCTTGGTAAAAACAATGACTGCAGATGCTGGAAACCAGATTCTGGATCAGTGGTGCTGGAAGAGCACAGCAGTTCAGGCAGCATCTAACGAGCTTCAAGCTCCTTGGGTGCTGCCTGAACTGCTGTGCTCTTCCAGCACCACTAATCCAGAACCCATTCCCTCCTTTACAGCTCAATGCCCTATGCTTAATTCCTCTGATAATAGAAGATACATTCCACTATACTGCTTAATTATTTGCTTTACCTGCATGCTAATCTTTTGCAACTCTCGCACTAGTACACCTAAATCTGCCTGAATATTTGGAATTCCGCAGTTGTTCTCATTTTAAGTGATACGGTTTTTTATTCTTTCTGCTGAAGATAACAACTTCACTTTCTCACAGGTTATATTCCATTTGCTGATCTTTTCAACTTCATCCAATCTATCTGTATCAATCTGTATCCTCCTATTATGTTCTTCACAGCATACTTCCCTATCTGTCTTTGTGCCATCGGCAAATTATAGCACCATTCCTTCTTTTCCTTCATCTAAATCATTGATGTAAATTGTGAAACACTGAGGCCCCAGTGCAGACCCATGTAGGACTCCACTTATCACATGCTGTCAATCAGAGAAAGACCACTGAATGATTCAAACTATCGTCTTCAATTTCTCTAGAAGAGTCATAACCGATTCAAAATGTTAATTCTGTTTCCCTGTCCCACTGATGCTGCCAGTCCTGCTGAGTTTCTCCAACATTTACTGTGTTTGTTTCAGATTTCCAGCATCAGCAGTATTTTGCTTTTACATCTTCTTCAATTGCTCATGTCCCTGAGTACTTCATGTCTCTTCCTGAGTGTCCCAATCCTGCCCACACTGTAGTATTTATATCCAGTGATGTGCAACTCTGTGACTTCACAACAAGTTGTTTCACAAGGTGCAAATCTTTGACATAACTGTTTTGTTTTAATATTATTCATAATTTGTAGCGCTGCTTAACACATTCGAATGGCTGGCTGGGTCATATCTGAGGGCTGTTATAAGTCAACCATATTTCTGTGGACGTGGGGTCACATGTAGGCTGGAGCTGAAACTTTATTGCTAGGTGGAGGGCGTGGGTGGTGTCACGGACGTAGGTGGGGAGTACACCCACATGTAGGCTGGAGTTGAGGAGGAACCTCTTTACCCAAACGGTGGAAGTCCCTACCCAGTGAAGCAGTTGAGGCTGCCTCATTGAATGCTTTTAAGGCGAACAAAGGTAGATTTTTGATCAGCAAAGGAATTAAAGGTTATGGTGAGCGGGCAGGTAAGTGGAGCTGAGTACATGAAAAGATCAGCCATGATCTTATTGAATGGTGGAGCAGGCTTGAGGGGCCAGACGGCCTACTCCTGCTCCTGGTTCTTATGTTCTTCTGACACCCCTTCAAGCCACACACCATTCTGACTTGGAACTAGATAACAGCTTCTTCTCTGTTTCTCGATCAAAATCCTGGAATTCTCTCCCTAACCATGCTACACCACAGTTCAAGACAGTGACTCACCATCACCTGTTCCAGGGCAATTGACAACAGCTATCTCCCTCGGATCTCTGGGGTGTAGTCTATCTGGTCCAGGCGATTTATCCACCTTCAGGCCATTCAGTTTCTTTAACACCTTCTCCTTGGTGATGGCCATCATACACAGCTCTGCCCTCTCACGCCCGCGAAGTTTTGGGAAATTACTTGTGTCTTCCACTGTGAAGACTGACACGAAGTAATTATTCAGTTCCCCAGCCACTCCTTTGCTCCCCACTAAAGCCGAGTTTTGCCTCGAGACGATGTTTGCGAACTGGATGGGATTGATGTCAATTTGTTAGGTGTCCATTATCGTCACCATTCCATAATGGTTGCCATGACCCTAGTATTTTTTTCAAGATTTACTTAATCAATTGAATTTAAATTTCCCAGCTGCTGTGGTGGATTTAAAATCATATCTATGGATTATTATGAGTCCAGGCATCTGAATTGCGCATTCTGTGATGTAGACATTATGCCGCGCTCCTGAGAACTTTTAAATTTAACAGCTCCGTTAAATTGGTGGCCATGCCATCAGTTACCAAGGCCCTTGGCTCTAGAATTTCCTTCCTAAATCTCTCTTCCTCTTTTTCCTTTCTCAAAACATTTCTAAAAGCCTAGCTCCTTGACCAGTTGTTAGCCAGCTGCCCTGATTTGGTTTGCTCACATGAGATATGACCCCAACCCGTCACAGGCCAAGCCAGTATTTATTGCCCATAGCCAATTGCCCTGGAGCAGGTGATGGTGAGTCACTATCTTGAACTAGGTGAAAGTGAGGACTGCAGATGCTGGAGATTAAAGTCAAGATCAGAGTGGTGCTGGAAACGCACAGCAGGTCAGGCAGCATCTGAGGAGCAGGAAAATCGACGTTTTGGGCAAATTTTACCAAAACATCGATTTTCCTGCTCCTCGGATGCTGCCTGACCTGCTGTGCTTTTCCAGCACCACTCTAATCTTGACTCAGTATCTTGAACTGATGCACCCACACATGATGTAGCAAGGTTAGGGAGGCAGCTCCAGGATTTTGACCTAGCAACAGAGAAGAAGCTGTTATCTCGTTCCAAGTCAGGATGGTGTGTGGCTTGGAGGGGGACATAAGAACATAAGAACCAGGAGGAGGAGTGGGCCATCTGGCCCTTCGAACCCGCTCCGCCATTCAACAGGATCATGGCTGATCTTTTCATGCACTCAGCTCCACTTACCCACCCTCTCACCATAACCCAAATTCCTTTGCTGTTCAAAAATCTACCTATCTTCACCTTAAAACATTCAACAAGGCAGCCTCAACTGGGCAGGGAATCCACAGATACACAACCCTTTTGTTAAAGAAATTCCTCCTCAACTCAGTCCTTAATCTGCTCTGCCTTATTTTGAGGCTATGCCCCAACAAGAAACTTGTAAGTGGTGACATTCCCATGCATCGACTGCTCTTCTCCAATTCTCGCTGGAAAAGGTTATAGGTTTGGATGAAGGAGGCTTTTACTTCCCTGACGTGATTCAGTATCTGAATTTCTTGCTTTGTTGCTTTCGCTCCTGCATCTCCTCTTCTTGTACATTCAGTGGAGGTGTGGCCCACAATCACGTCCTGCTGGTGTGCGACTCCAGTTTCTGAGCGAGCAGTATCTGTATCACCAATATGTAAACAGAAAGTGCCAGGCAGGTAGCAGCATCGGGCTAGAGCCATGTCTCATTCGTTTGATGAGGTCCAGATGCAGAAAAGGAAAGACAGCCAGGGAAAGAGGGTGTATCATAATTTGAAACACGTGTGCTGATGTGGGGATTTTATTAAGTGCTAATACCTTTCTTCAGGAGATTTGACAAAAATGTTTCACTTGTTTTGTTTTCGATTTGAGTGCTGAACAGTCTATTCCTCCCAGCTTTTCTGTAGTTGGCAACGTTTCTGCAGTTTGAGAGGATCTTGGAAAGTTCAGCTTGTGTCGGGGGTTTTCAATGGTGTGAGGGTCATTACTGGTCACACCCGAACTCAGTCTTTTACAGTCAAGGCTCACTTTTATGATTTATACTGAAGGATGGTGAATAATGCGACTTTGAATAATAAGAGAATGTTCGATACATGCAATAAATCTAAATGTGGCATAATCGAGCTGAAACTTTCTTATTCTTTCATGGACGTGGGTGTCACTGGCTGGGCCAGCATCTATTGCCCGCCCCTTGTTGCCCCCTTGAGAAGATGGTGGTGAGCTGCCATCTTGAACCGCTTAAGTCTATGTGCTATGAGTTGATCCACAATGCCATTAGGGAGGCAATTCCAGAGTTTTGACCCAGTGACACTGAAGGAACGGCAATATGTTTCCAAGGTGTGATGGTGAGTGGCTTGGAGGGGAACTTGTAGGTGGTTGCGTTGCCATGTATCTGACACCCATGCCCTTCTAAAGAGAAATACTCATGCATTTGGAACATCTTTGGTGAATTTCTGTAGTATTTCTTGTAGATACCACACGCTGCTGCTCCTGAGCATTAGTGGTGGGGGCTGTGGTCGCTTGAGGATGTGGTGCCAATCAAGTGGGCTCCTTTGCCCTGAATGGTGTCAAGCTTCTTGAGTGTTGTTGGAGCTGTACCAATCCAGGGCAAGTGGGAGTATTCCATCACACTCATGACTTGTGCCTTATAGATGGTGAACATGTTTTGGGGAGTCAGGAGATGAGTTACTTGCTGCAATATCCCTAGTCTCTGACCTGCTCTTGTAGCCACAGCTTTTAAAGGCTAGTCCAGTTGAGTTTCTGATCAATGGTCTCAGGATGTTGATGGTCAAGGATTCAGTGATGGTAACACCATTGAATGTTAAGGGGTGGTGGTTAGATTGTCTCTTATTGGAGATGGTCATGGCCCTGCATTTGTGTGGCAAATGTTACTTGCCACTTGTAAGCTCAAGCCTGACTGTTGTGCAGATCTTGTTGCATTTGAACATGGATTGCTTCAGTGTGTGAGGAGTCACAGATAGCTCTGAACGTTGTGCAGTTATCATTAAAGAACAGTTGTTAAATTCCCAAAAGTTACCTAAGGTCGGGACATGCAGTGGAACTTTCCACACAGAGAATGGGGTTGAAGCTTTTAAAGGCTTTGGATGAAACGTGACCCCTTTAGTTCGTATCCTTGAGACCATTCCCATTCCCTCCTCTATGATTTCCTTCGGAAAGCGTCCTATTCTCGTATCTGTCAGCCTCCATGTTTCCTCCTTGCTCCCACCATTCGACTCAATCTTTCTCTGAAGTTGCCCAAGTTATTCTGTTTTCCATTGGTGCTAAACAGCTGACCTCGAAGCTAGTGTTTCTCATTTAGTTTTCCTTTCCCACATCAGATATCTCCTTCGGTTCAGGGAGTGAAATGCCCAGGGGGACACTATTCTTTGGGAATGTAATCCAGCTAGTACCACTCTCCTGTCTTTTTCCCATAACCCTGCAGATCCTTCCACTTCATGTATTTCCCTGATTCCCTTTTAACGGTTATTATTGAAGCTATTTCCAATAACATTCCAAGCGCCACATTCCAGGTCCCAACAGCATGCTGCTTCAAGAAAAACCTCCTAATTACGCATTTAGTTACCCTTCAGTCTGGGTCCTCTGACTCTCAGTGGAAGTAAGTTCTTGTTGGATTGTACTGGGAGGGCAAGTCACTTTTTTGGCTGCATGGTTGCAGGTTATTGGTTAGGCCACTGTTGGAATATTGTGTGCAATTCTGGTCTCTTTCCTATCGGAAAGATGTTGTGAAACGTGAAAGGGTTCAGAAAAGATTTACAAGGATGTTGCCAGGGTTGGAAGATTTGAGTTATAGGGAGAGGCTGAATAGGCTCAGGCTGTTTTCCCTGGAGCGTCGGAGGCTGAGGGGTGACCTTATAGAGGCTTATAAAATCATGAGGGTCATGGATAGGATAAATAGACAAAGTCTTTCCCCTGGGCTGGGGGAGTCAAGAACCAGAGGGCATAGGTTTAGGGTGAAGAGGGGAAAGATATAAAAGAGGCCTAAGGGGCAACTTTTTCATACAGAGGGTGATGCGTGTATGGAATAAGCTGCCAGAGGAAGTGGTGGAGGCAGATACAATTGCAACAGTTAAAAGGCATCTGAATGGGTAAATAATAGGAAGGGTTTGGAGGAATATGGGCTGGGTGCTGGCAAATGGGACTAGATTGGGTTGGAATATCTGGTCAGCATGGATGATTTGGACGGAAAGGTCTATTTCCGTGCTGTACATCTCTATGACTATGACTGGCTTACAATGTCGGGTCATGCCAACAGCGTGGATCCAAATCCTCTGCTGGCTGTAGTCACCAAGAGGATCCTACCTTTTCAACCTGAGCCTGGTAGCCCTCACGCTAAACTCACTTACACTCACCTCTCTGTTAAGGAAGGAGGTTGTGCTTTTTCCTTTTCTTATTCGTTCATAGGATGTGAGCATCACTGCCTTGACCAGAATTTATTGCACATCCCCAATTGGCCAGAGGGCAGTTATGAGTCAGCCACATTGCTGTGGGTCTGGAGTCACATGTAGGCCTGACCAAGTAAGGATGGCAGATTGCCTTCCCGAAAGGAGTCATAAAGTCGCTTAGACAGCACAGATACAGACAGGGTTTTGTTAATGTGAATAAGAGGAAGCCAGTGGAGTCAATGGCCTAGGGGCATTATTCCTGGATTAGTAATCTGGAGACACAAGCAATATTCTGGGGACCTGCATTTGAACTTTGCCATGGCAAATATTGAAATTTGCATTCAATAAAAATCTGGAATCAAGGAAACTATTGTTTATTGTCACAAAATCTCATTTTGTTGTTATTTTCCCTGGAGCACCGAAAGCTGAAGGGTGACTTTAGAGAGGTTCATAAATTCATGAGGAGCATGGACAGGGTAAATAGATAAGTTCTCTTCCCCAAGGTAGGGGAGTCCAAAAGTAGAGGGGACAGACTAAGGTGAGAGGAGAAAGATTTAAAAAGGACCAAAGGGGCAACATTTTCACACAGAGCGTGGTGTGTGCATGGAATGAGCTGCCAGAAGAAATGGTGGAGGCTAGGTACAATACAACATTTAAAAGGCACCTGGATGGGTATATGAACAAAAAAGGTTTGGAGGGATATGGGCCAAGTGCTGACAAATGTAGCTGGATTAATTTAGGATATTTGGTCGGCAGGGACGAGTTGGACTGAAGGGTCTGTTTCCATGCTGTGCAGCTCTATGACTCTTTCTACATTGGAATATCAACTGCCCAGCTAATGGAAAGCCTGGGTCATAGTTTCAGGTCAATGTTAACTCTATTTCCCTCTCCATCAATGCTGCCTGACCTGTCGAATGTTTCCAGCAGTTTCTAATTGTGTCCCTGATCCCCAGAATCCTCTAAATTTTGCTTCCACCTCAACCGTGGACGGCTTCATCAACGCTCCTTGACGCAAATTCTGATTTTTCTTTCATTGCTGACAGCAGCTGCCTTCCCACACACAAATAGCAAGCTCATAAAAGGCACTCAGCTAGTAAATTCTTTCTCTTTTTAAAAAGAATTATGACAGTGGAACTCCCAGTTTTAGCATTCTTCCGGCTTCTCATGTAATTTTAGTGAAGTTAACAAGACCTTAGTGACTCGAAAATGTAGTTTTGTTAGCTTCTTATCAGCAGGAGGATCTCTGACACCCATCAGTGTGTGAGATTCAGAGGTAGTTTACATTTCATAGGGTGAATATACGCAGAATATTCATTCTATTATTTACCATGGAACCACTAATGCATTTTTAATGGATCTCGCTAGATAGTTATAACTGTTCCTGTTTTGAAAGGGGCCTCATAATCAGTTTCTGATTGTCAAATATTATAAACCATATGTGGGTGGGAACCAGCTGGACCATGACCCCTTTAAGTGTTGCCATTTAAAATATAAGAGGAGCTATATTTTAAGCCCTGACATTTCAGAGCAATAGCAAAGACAAATCTTTCCCTTCACCCAGAGAATGTGGATTGAATCATTCTTACTAGTTAAAGTTACAATGGGTAAGGTCATTTGATGGTGGGGTTCCTGCTGAAGACAAACATGTGTTGAAGTGGTCATGGTCTGAAAGATTGATACAAGGCTGGGGCACAATTTCTGTCAACTCAAAAGTTAAATAGGTCAGTCAGAAACTCCGTTGCTGGACAGAGCCAAAGGGTTGGGACTTGCTTTCCTACAGGGAAATCAAATTTGGTGGGGCAAAGGGGGCCTAATATCTGGGTAAAACATCCCTGATAACTTCGATGATTGGACTGCTGGATCTTCTACAGTGGCCTCCCAGCAAGTCCTGGATCTTCTACAGTGGCCTCCCAGCAAGTCAGCTGCTGCCCTGCCTGAAACATTTGCTCGGTTCCACTTTCAGGCAAAATTGGGGTCTTAACGGCATCATTAGGTGTCTCCATATCTCACAGGCCTTTGGCAGCAAATGGTGGTAAATGATCAGTCGACCCTCCAGTGCAGCGTTGAAGGAGTGTGTCTCAATCAACGCATTAAACCAAATTCTCGTCTGCCGATTTGGTGAGTGGTAAAAATCCCTTGGCACTACTTCAGAGAAGAGTCAACTATTTGACTCTATGACTTTTACCATAACAAACAAACTTAAAAATCAAAATTGACCAGATAGTAATTAGATTAGATTACATTACAGTGTTGAAACAGGCTCTTCGGCCCAACAAGTCCACACCGACCTGCCGAAGCGCAACCCACCCATACCCCTACATTTACCCCTTACCTAACACTACGGGCAATTTAGCATGGCCAATTCACCTGACCCTGCACATCTTTGGATTGTGGGAGGAAACCGGAGCACCCGGAGGAAACCCATGCAGACACTGGGAGAACTAGTAGGCAACTAATAATCTAGAGTTGAGGCATTCCTCATATATGTGTCTTAATTTACTGAAAAGCTCCAGGCTACCTTTATACTTAACAAGATGCTCACCACAAATATATAGCCTTTTAAGAAAACAATGAAAAGTCACTGCCATCTTCCAATGGGTAGTCTTCCCATGATCTCAGTGAGCTGTGAGATCCAGTGGCTGTCAAAGGCCCTTTCCCTCAGTAATCTGAGCATTCTACAGGAGTTGGGAGGTCATGTTGCGGCTATACAGGACATTGGTTAGGCCACTGTTGGAATATTGCGTGCAATTCTGGTCTCCTTCCTATTGAAATGTTGTGAAACTTGAAAAGGTTCAGAAAAGATTTACAAGCATGTTGCCAGGGTTGGAGGATTTGAGCTATAGGGAGAGGCTGAATATGATATGGCTGGTTTCCCTGGAGTGTCAGAAGCTTAGGGGTGACCTTATAGAGGTTTATAAAATCATGAGGGGCATGGGTAGAGTAAATAGACAAAGTCTCTTCCCTGGGGTCGGGGAACCGAGAATGAGAGAGCATAGGTTTAGGGTGAGAGGGGAAAGATATAAAGGACAACTAAGGGGAAATATTTTCACGTAGAGGGTGGTACGTGTATGGAATGAGCTGCCAGAGGAAGTGGTGGAGGCTGGTACAATTGTAACATTTAAAAGGCATCTGGATGGGGATACAAACAGGAAAGGTTTGGAGGGATATGTGCCGGGTACTGGCAGGTTGGACTAGATTGGGTTTGGATATTTGGTTGGCATTGACAAGTTGGACTGAAGGGTCTGTTTCCATGCTGTACATCTCTATGACTCTCTGATTCTATGACTCAACTTCTAGCAGCAGTTTGGTGACTCCTAATCTCAACCATGTCAAGTTGGACATTTCCAAAATGTCCACAAGTTCCAACTCTACAATCAGAGAAAGCCTCTCACCTGCACTCTGCCTGGTAGCTAAGAGAGAAAAGCAACTTTCTCCCCTCTGCTGAACACAGCAGCTGTCATTCCCAGCTTTCTTTCTCCAGTAGTCTCTAGGATTTTTGAATCAGGCTGTGTGGGAGTCGGTATAGTTGTGCAAAGCAAGGACAGATACTTATTTCCTTGCATGAAATATGGCATTTGAGTTTCATTAAGGCTTGTACTAAGTCCCCTGTCCCTGGGAAGGAGCACCCTGTCTTTTGCTGAACAAAGTGCTATAAAACATCACACCAACCCTGTTTCCCAAGATGTTTTGTCTTACCCTAAATTAAGAGAGATTGTCCAAAGCATCACCTCCTGTAAAACCTTTTAGATTTAGATTACTTACAGTGTGCAAACAGGCCCTTCAGCCCAACAAGTCCACACCGACCCGCTGAAGTGTAACCCACCCATTCCCCTCTTTCCCTAACACTACAGGCAATTTAGCATGGCCAATTCACCTAACCTGCACATCTTTGGACTGTGGGAGGAAACCGGAGCACCCGGAGGAAACCCACACAGACACGGGGAGAATGTGCAAACTCCACACAGTCAGTCGCCTGAGTCGGGAATTGAACCCGGGTCTCTGGCGCTGTGAGGCAGCAGTGCTAACCACTGTGCCACCGTGCTGCCCATCATTCATAAAAACAGCAAGGGAGTTATCCCTCATGCCCTGGCTATTCTTCATCCCAAAGTCACCACCACAAAAAGACAGAATATCTGTTTATTTTCCTATTGCATTTGTGGGAGCATACCATGCAGAAATTGACTGATGTGTTGGTATATTGTAAGACCATTTGCACTTCAAAAATGCTTCAAAGCTGCAAAATGTTTTGAGATACCTGATCTCATGAAAAATTATATATAAATGCATATCTTTGCTTTTTATTTATTTTAACCATACCTTTGACAAGGACTGTTAATTCATACAACAGAATCATATGAAGTGGGCCTAGATCAATTATGACTATATTAACTGCAGTTTAGAAGCATGCGGGGGATCTAATAGAAACCTATAAAATTCTAGCAAGAGTAGACAGGGCAGATGGGGGAAGGATGTTCCCATTGACGAGGAAGTCCAGAGTCAGGGTCATACTTTAAGGATACAGAGTAAACATTTACAGCTGAAATTATTTGATTTGATTTAATTGATTATTGTACCTATGTACATTGAAAAGTTTTGTTTTGCACATAGTACGGGCAGGTCATACCATACAAAGTGCATTAGGCTAATAGATCAGAGAGAGGAATACAATGTTATGGCTGAGCAGAAAGATGATAAGATTTGTAAGAATAAGACCTGCTGCCGCCATCTTGAATCCATCCATGAGGAGAAATGTCTTCACCCAGAGACTGTGGAATTCACTGCCACAGAATGCCATTGAGGCCAAACCATTGAATATTTTCAAGAAAGAGTTAGATTTAGTTTTTAGGGCTGAAGGGATCAAATGCTATGGAGAGAAAGCAGGACCAGGGGATTGAGTTGGATGATCATCCATGATCATATCGAATGGCGAAGCAGACTCCATAGGCTGAATGGCCCAGTTCTGCTCCTACCTTCTATGTTTCTATGTTATAGCTTTTACCATTTTAGTTTGTTCTTTCTTGGGACCTCAACAGTGGGCAGTACCTTATCTTCCCTTCCTCCAATGGTCCTCCCACCATTTGACATTGCCCATTCATTACTTTCTAATTGATTGTGTGCTGCTCCTTCTTGTGTTAACCTTGGTGGTGGCTGTTAGCCTTTACCTGCAATTTTTTGACATTTCTTTAGGATTGCTTGACTTCATCCTTCGCATACAGAATTTAATTACATTTTAAAGCAATGTGTGTGATTTTGATGATGTATATGTCATATTAGCTGGGGCAGTTCCAAACATTAGACCCCCATTACAGCATCGCTTGATTGCAAGAGAAATGTGACTACGTTATGTTGTCTCCCAGATGGTTTATGTGTCAATGTGAATTTGCTCATCGTTCAAGGTTATCCCAGCTCAGTTATGCCAGTGTTCACAAATGCAAGAAAGAAAGAAGTGCATTCAACATAGCACCAGTAAAATGTAGGGAAATTTAAAAAGCACTTTTGAGCTGGTGAAGTATGTTTTAAATTGTAGCCACTGTTGGAATGCAGGATAAGCAACAGCTCTGTTGTGCACAGCAGGATCCCACAAACAGCGACTCACTCAGAACTAGATATTCTCTCTTGCTGTTGATCGAAAGGCAAATATATGGCCTGGCCTTCAGCTTGACTTTGAAAGAGCGCCGTTAGACCTATTACATCTGCCTGAGAGGGCAGCCTGCGCCTTGGTTCGATGTTTCACCAGAAAGATGGCACCTCTGACAGAACAGCACTACCTCATTACTTCACTGGAACATCTTTGATCCCAGGCCGGGGTCTTCTGACTCAGGGACGAGAAAGTTGCCACTTCGCCAAGGAAGACAAAGGGTGTTTTCCTCTCAAACTACAATGGTCCTTCCTCTATGATGCACATTAACGATGCAGCTAGGGCAGGGTGACAGTGGTGTTGCGGTGACATAATTAGGCTAGCAATTCGCAAGGCCCTTAGTGGGTAGTGGTTCAAATCCCACTGTGGGTGCTGTAGAATTTTAAGTTCAATTAATAACATTTGGAATAGAAAGCTCATCTTTGTGAGGATGACCATAAAACATATTATTGATTGTCATTAAAACTCAATGTACTGAAAACAACAAATGCTGGAGATCACAGTAGGTCAGGCAACATTGATGGAGAGAGAATAAGCTAGCGTTTTGAGTCTAGATGACTCTTCATCAGAGCTAACTCTTCATCACACTTCACTTCAGCTCTGATAAAGAGTCATGTAAACTTGAAACGCCAGCTTGCTCTCTCTCTCGCTCTCTCTCTCTCTATGCATGCTGCCTGACTCTCTGTGATCTCCAGCATTTGTTCCTTTCTGTCATTTAAACTGTCACTTGGTTTGTTAAGGTCCTTTCGTCAAGGGAATCTGTTGCCTTTCATTAGTCTGACCTACATGTAACTCCATGTTTTCAATAATCTGGTTGGCTTTTCAGTGCTCACTGAGGTAAAAGACCTGGCTTGCTTTTCTATTCAAGGAAATCAGGGATAAGGAACAAGTGCTGTCCTCACAAGTAAAATCCCAACTCCCATGAAAGAATTATTTAATTATACCTTCCGCAATCCGCCACAGAGAGAACGTTTTGTGATAAAACAATCTTACTCAGGCTGGAATGTAACAAATGGACACTATAAGTGCTACTGGAACTTATTTTGCACTGAATCTCAAATATGTCCCTGCACCTCGTGCATGATTGGCTGCCACACACCAACTCACTTCTGTTTCACTCGTCGTCGACAGGTCGTTTCAACCTTGGTTACATTTATAAGGCGTTGTGAAAAGAAATTTCCTGTCAAGTAATTTTGGCAATTTAACCACTGATTTAGCGGGATGTGATCCCAGAGAGTGGCTGAGATGGTAACCTCAGCATTTATTAACAGATATGACTTGGCAGGAAATGGCTGCTTGTATTCACACAGCAGGAAGTCCCAGAAATAGTCACATTTTCTTTCAGAAATAGGAAATTAATGTTGATTGCAAGCAAATTCCTTTGCAATGGGGAAGTGACGGTGAGATTAATGCTCACGCACATCATTAGCGCATAACCCAAAAACCTGCAGTGAGGATTGTGAGTTTCAAATTGTCAGAAGTCACTGGACATTTTCTGCCATTCTGTCATTAACATCACAAAACAAGAGCTTTCCGTCAGCTACCCTCAGAGTTCAGGGATTGCTGCATTTGTAATTGACTGCAAATGAAATTAGTCACAGAAAGTGAGGGTGACTATTCCACAATGTAAAGCTGAAATTTAAGTTATAATGATATAAGAAAGAGGAAAATTAAAACAGAAGGGCCTTACTTCAATTTTGTTTGTAAAGGGTTTTTAAAAAAATAATTTTTAATGTTTCTATTCTTTTTATTTCTATGAACCAGCAGCCTGGTGATGGAGAGCAGGGATTGATCTGATAAAGTTTGATTCACATTGTGGGTTGTGCCACATATAGTTAGGAACGTGCCAAAGGTCTGGCCTTCAAATTATGGAACGGATGTAGAACACTGGAGAAGATGCATAAAAGATTTAGAGTTATCGAGTCATTGACATCTACAGCACAGGAAAAAAGGCCTTTCAGCCCATCACGTCTGGTCCAGTCAAAAACAACCACTGAATCACTCTAGTGCTATTTTCCAGCACTTGGCCTGTAGTCTTGCAAGTCTTGGCATCACAAGTGGGTACCTAGAATCATAGAATCCCTACAGTATGAAAACAGGTCCTTTTGCCCAACAAGTCCACACCAACTTTCTGAAGAGTAACCATTCCAGACCCATCCCCCTACCCTATAGCTCTACGTTTACCCCTGACTAATGCACCAACCTACACATCTCTGAACACTCTGGGTAATTTCCCATGGCCAATTCACCTAACCGGCACCCCTTTGGATTGTGGGAGGAAACTGGAGCACCCAGATGAAATCCATGCACAGAATGTACAAACTCCACACAGACAGTCACCCGAGTCTGGAATCAAACCCGGGTCCATGGTGCTATGAGGCAGATGCACTAACAACTGAGCCACCATGCCGCCCAAATCTAAATACGTCTTTGATGTGATGAGGGTTTCTGCCTCTCCCACCCTTACAGGCACCTCCCTCTGGGTGAAAAAGAAATTGTCACATCCTCTCTAAACCTCCTGCCCCTTCCCTTAAATTCATTCATTGATCATTCATCCCTCCACCAAAGGAAAAAGTTCCTTCCTGTCCACCCTATCCATACCCCTCATCATTTTCTACATCTCCATCATGTCCCCTCTCAATCTCCTCAACTCTAAGGAAAATAATCCCAGTCTGTCCCACCTCTTTATAACTAAACCTCACCAGCCCAGGCAATATCCTGATAATCTCTACACCCTCGCCAGTGCAATCATATCCCTCCTATAATGTGGATTCCAGAACAGCTCACAATACTCTAGCTGTGACCTAACCAATGTTTTGTACAGTTTCAGCATCACCTCCCTGCTCTTAAACTTTATGCCTCTACTAATAAAGGCACATATACCATATGCCTTTTTTAACCACTTTCTCTACCTCTCTTCAACCCTAAGGGACTGGTAGCCATGTATACTAAGTTCCCTTTGCTCTTCAGTGTTTTCCAGCGCCTTACCATTCAGTTGCTATTCACTTGTCTTGTTTGGCCTTGCCAAGTACATCTCCCATTTAAAAAAAACAGAATCCCTACAGTGTGGAAGCAGGCCATTCAGCCCTTTGAGTCCACACTGACCCTCTGCACAACATCCCACTCATAGTCAGACCCACACCCCTATCCTATCCATGACCCCTGCATTTCCCAAGGTTAACACATCTAGCCTGCACAGCCCAGAACACTCTGGGCAATTTAGCATGGCCGATCCGCCTAACCTGTACATCTTTGAACTGTGGCAGGAAATGGCAGCAAACAGAGGAAACCCACGCAGACATGGGAAGAATGTGTAAACTCTACACATACAGTCAACTGAGGGTGGAGTTGAACTTGGGTATCTGGCACTATGAGCCACTGTGCCACCCAACCCATAATGGATTCCATTTGCCACTGATTAACCCATCCGACTAACCAATGGTTATCCTCCTGTAATCTAAGTCTATCCTCCTAACCATTTGCCACCTACCAAATTTAAAAGAATGGAACTCAGATGAGTGTTTTTTTCTTAATCAGGAAAGATTAGATGGGTTGGGTCTCTTTACCCTGGAAACGAGAAGGTTGCTGTATGACCTGATCGAGACCCCTGGTGAGATTTGGCAAGGTCATCACAGGCATCTTGTTTCTGAGATAAATCTCTCTTATGGTTATAGGTTCAGATCATATCAACTATCTTTAAATCTCTTTTCCTCTACTTCTCTCTTTCTTCTGAAAAGTTGATCCTTCCAACTTTGTCCAAAGTTCTAATTACTCGTTCCGACATCTTGCTATCTGGATTTTTGGTAAAACTTCTTTCACAATCCTGAGAGGTCCTTTGAGGAGGTGGGGGCTTACTTACCATGTCATAGCTGCTATATAAATGAAAGCACGTTGTTGTATCCTTTACGCTGTCACCCTTTCTGTGAGTAACAATGGTGGCTGCATTTCAAACATACTTTATTGGTTGTATGTAAGTGACTTTGTGGTCTGTCAAGGTGCTACAGAAATGTAAATGCATTTGTTTCCTTCCCGATAACGTACACTGCTTAGGAATGAGAGGAATGGGATTGGTTTAGAAAAACAGAGAAAAATAGAATCATATAAAACAGGAGCAGGGGTTGACCATTCAGCCTTTGAGACTTCTCTGCTATTCGTTATGATCATGGCTGATCATCCCGCTATTCCTCTATATCCTTTGATCCCTTTAGCCCCGTGTGTGATATACCTCCTTGAAATCATACAATGTTTTGGTCTTGAGTTCTTTCTGTGGCAGCAAATTCACCCCCTCACCACTCTCCGAGTGACAACATTTATGCTCACAGGAACAGGAGCTAGTCCCCTTAGCTCCTTGAGCCTGTTCAGCCATTCAATGAGATATTGGCTGATTCGTGGACCAACTCCGCATAGCTATTTTTGGCCCATATCCATTAAGACTGTAGTGATTGTAATGAGGTCAACCGGGTGGATCTCATAGAATCTGAGTTCCCTGATTGGGGCTGTTAATCTGGTCCAATCAGGGTGCCCTGGTTGACTAATGTAAACGGAAGTGCCAGAGGTTCTGCTCACTCTGAGAGCTGGCTCTGAGGGAGCTGGATCAGTATCAAGGACTATGTACATGTCAATAAAGGGTGATTTGGTGATGGGATGTTGGCCTCTTTGCTATTATTTCAAATACATTTGCTTAACAAAATATATCAGGATGTCATGGCATGGTGGCTCAGTGGTTAGCGTTGCTGCCTCATAGCAGCAATAAAGTGTCACACTAGGAAAAGCACAGCAGGGCAGGCAGCATCCAAGGAGCAGGAAAGTCAACATTTCTGGCAGGACTCTTCATGTCTGAAAAATCGACTCTCCTGCTTCTCGGATGCTGCCTGACCTGCTGTGCTTTTTCCAGCACCATGCTTTATAGACTCTGACCCTTCAGCATTTGCAGTCCTCACTATTGCGCGGCTGCTGCCTCACAGTCACTGGGTTCGATTCCACCCTCGAGTAACTGTCTGTGTGGTGTTTGCACATTCTCCCCGTGTCTGCGTGGGTTTCCTCCAGGTGCTCCGGTTTCCTCCTACTATCCAAAGATGTGCAGGTTAGGTGGATTGGCCATGCTAAATTGCCCTGCAGTGTCCAGGGATGTGTAGGCTAGATGGATTAGCAATGAGAAATGCAGGGTTAAAGAGATAGGCATAGGGGACTGTATCTGGGTGAGATGCTCTGCGGACAATCCATGTTGACTCAATGAGCTGAAAGGTCTGCTTCCACACTGTATGGATTCTATGATCTCAGACTGAATACTTACAACTGATCTAGTATTAGTTGTCATAAAAACAGGAATTGCTGAAGAAATCTGGCAGTATCTGTGAAGGGAGAGCAGAGCTAACTTTTGGGGAGTTCCAAACCTCTACCCAATCCAAAATGGTTTATCCCATATTCTTAGACGGTGACCCTTGCTCATCAACTCCCCTGTCATCCATTCTGCATTTAAAGGGTTGGCCATAAAAAGTAATTTACAAGACATGAAGAGACCCATCATTTTTTTTCCTGTCATCTGACATCCAGCTATTCTAATTTCAGTTTACAGCACTTGGCCCGTATCCTGTGACATTTCAAGTTTTTTTAGATTACATTACAGTGTGGAAACAGGCCCTTCGACCCAACAAGTCCACACCGACCCAACGAAGCGCAACCCACCCATACCCCTACATTTACCCCTTTACCTAACACTACGGGCAATTTAGCATGGCCAATTCACCTGACCTGCACATCTTTTGGACTGTGGGAGGAAACTGGAGCACCCGGAGGAAACCCACGCAGACACGGGGAGAATGTGCAAACTCCACACAGTCAGTCGCCTGAGGCGGGAATTGAACCCAGGTCTCCGGCACTGTGAGACAGCAGTGCTAACCACCGTGCCGCCCAGTGTTCTAAATAGTTCTTAAATGTCTTTAGGGTTCCTGTCTCTACCACCCCATTCAGGCAGTGAGTTCTATATACCAACCACCCTCTGGGTGAAATGTTTTTCATCAATTCCCCTCTTAACCTCCTATGCCTTACCATAAAACTGTGCCCCTTGGTTATTCACCTCTCAACTAAGTGGAAAAGCTGCTCCCTCTCTCTCCTGTCTATGCCCTTTGAAACTTTGGACACTTCAATCAACTCCCCCCTCAGCTTTTTCTGCTCTAGGGAAAACAACACAACCTGTCTAGTCTCTCTTCAAAGCTGAATTGCTCGAGTTGAGGCAATATTCATCACTGGACTTTCACCCCAAAGTCAGTACCAAGCATTCATAGGTAATGTACAGAAACCCTAACTAACATAGTGCAGTGTTCTTGCTGCATAACCCATGCTGTCTTCCAATTTATGGCCTGTTGTCTTAATTCCAGTAGCATAGTACCAATGTGGTTTAAGAGGACATCGGTAGAGTGATACATCAGCTTAAATCCCAAACCAATCCTGTCTCTTTTTCTATACCGATTAGTATAGACTGTTTTGCTGGAAGGGAGACCTATCCGAATAATCTTGTTTCATGGGATATGGGCATCATTGGCAAAAAACACTATAAGTTGTCCTTTATTAATTGCCCTAGAGAAGGTGGTGGTCAGCTCATTCCATAAACACACCACCCTCTGTGTGATAAAGTTGCCCCTTCGGTCTCTGTTAAATCTTTCCCCGGCACCCTAAACCTATGCCCTCTAGTTTTGGACTCCCCTACCCTGGGACAAAGACCTTGTCTATTTATCCTATCCATGCCCCTCATAATTTTGTAAACCTCTATAAGGTCACCCCTCAGCCTCCGACGCTCCAGGGAAAACAGCCCCAGCCTATTCAGCCTCTCCCTGTAGCTCAAACCCTCCAACCCTGGCGACACCCTTGTCAATCTTTTCTGAACCCTTTCAAGTTTCACAATAGCTTAGCTATAGCAAGGAGAGCATAATTGAATGCAGTATTTTAATAGTGGCCGAATCAATGTCCTGTACAGACTTGGGAAGAAACTTAACAATGATGGCATACCCATGCACCCATCCTGCAAAGGTGGTAGACAATGAATGTTTGGCGGGTGCTGATGAAGAAACTGTAGCGAATTGCAACATTGATGGGACACATTGCTAAAACAGTGGTGGAGGGAGTGAATATTTCAGAAAGTGGGTACAATGCTGAGCTGGGAACACAATCACTAAAGGTGGACAGAATCTTAAATCATCGTGCTCCTGTCATGACACGGCTGTGAACCCTACTGTTAATTAAACCAAACACCCAGAAAAGCTTGCCTCATCTTGTAATCTGTTAAATATGAGTGACAGAGATCTCCCAAATTCCACCAAAGAAAATATCAATTTATTCTTTAACTCTAAAGGTGAACATTAAACAACAACTATTCACAACTCCAAGCTCCCCTTTCTCTTAATTGCTTATAATCTGCCTCCAACTCTATAACAATATACTATTCCAATAAAACACTTATTAAAATTACATTAACTTAATTTCAAAGCCATACAGCAGCTGTCATCTTTGGTGTCTTTCTTCCTTCTGCTGAAGATCTCCCTGGATTGTCTTCTTTCTTTTACTGTGAAGATGTTTCATATGAAAAGGTACCTTTGATAGCGAGTATTTTAATGACTTGGGTCTTTTTCAATGGCATTTACTCTGTCTGACTTTCAGACTGCCTACATTTTATATACCAACAACTTCAGATTGTCTCATTGGTTTGAGGTTGGCAAAACAATAAATTCAAACTCGAATGCATTTTATATTATTTTATTAAACAAATTATAAAAACAGTTTACAACAAACAGTTACATTTACAGCTGCATACAAGAGACAGCAATTTTACAAGGGAGAGGAGCAGCAAAGCCAGGCCCCAAACCCTACCATTCAAACAGTTTACAGGGACATGAGGACAAACGTCAAATCCCAGTTTCACATAAAGATATAAAGAGACAACAGCAGTGACAGTTGTACATTAGACAGTACTGTTACATACAAAAGTGCAGACAATACAGACCCAGCAAGCCCCCATCCCTCCCACCTTCCGACCACTCTAAGGCAGCCCGCCCCTACCCGAATGCATTTTATATCCTGGGGCATAATTTAAACTGATTGGCTAAATTTGAATTGTTGTCAAAACAGCAACCAACTCAGGTATCCATCTCACATCCAAATGTTGAATATTTTCAATTTTCCAGTACACTCTGAGACCGCTCCTGTAAGCTCTCAGTGCAGAATAGCATTCACTCTCTTCAACTTCATAACAGCTCCATACTCCTGACCTATCCACCACCTCCTTAATTAGATTTTCACAAGTAAGATTGACAGTGAGTAAGAGAATCCACATGATAGGAGGGATGTGATAGCATCTCAGAGTGTGCAGAGGAGATTTATGAGGATGTTGCCCTGGGCTGGAGACCTTCAGGTAGGAAGAGATTGGACAGACTGGGTTTGGTTTCCTTGGAGCAGAGAAGATTGAGTAGGCTATGATTGAGATGTATAAAGGCATGAGAGGCATAGATGGGGTGGACAGGAAGAAACAATTCCCCATGATGGAGCATCAATCACCAGGGAGCATCGACTTAAGGTGAGGGGCAGGACATTTGGTGGAAAATCTTTTCCGCCCAGACAGTGGTAGGAATTTGGAACTCACTGCCTCGAAAGGTGGGTGGAGACAGAAATGCTCATAACACTTAAGAAGTATTTAGTTTACATTTGCAATTCCAAGACATGCTGGGCCATGGGCCGAGTGCTCGGGTTAGAATAGTGAGGAGGTTTTTATTGACTGGCACAGATGTGATGGGCCAAATGGCCTTTTCCTGTGCTGTACATCACTATGAGCCTATGAACAATTTTTCGTATCGAAGAACAGTAAAGCCAATCGTGGATAAAAGTGAGTACAACTTCAACAGAGTCTTGTGACCACTCAGACTTAGGAGCCACACCAAGAATAATAACTGACTCTGGGACACTTCCTCTTCAGTGGATTCGTTTATTTAAATTCTGTAAAGGAGTGACGAGGACAATAGGTGTTTGTGTTAACTGGCGACAGGAGCTGTTAGTCAGACTCTGCCTTTAGCAGTGTCTACTGAGCCCAACAGTTTCTCAAACAATGAGCACTTTCAGCTTCCACTGGGCTCTGAGTGATAGCAGGAAAGGAGCTGCCTGTTTTACTGGGGCTGAAAACACTGTGAAGAACACGTCAAACTCTCCTGTGCATCCCTTTATCAGAAACAAGAACAGAAAGCAGAATCAGAATTAGATTTTGTTGTCTCAAGTACAGGAGTACAGTGGAAAGTGTACAATGTAACATTCCCGGTGTCACTTTGGGTACAAAGATATCAAGGAACAAAAATCTTAGGCTCAAGGTACAAAATAAAGAAACAAAGTTAAAAGTTAAACATTACAGTCCTCCTTAGTATTGAGCAGAAAAATAAAGAAATAAAATTAAAAGTTCAAAAGGTTTCTGAAGAGCTTAGTCAGGCAGGGTTCACACTCCCGACAAAGGCTCGATCTCCTTCGCTTTGGCCACGAGACCGCAGGTTACCTGCTCTCACCGCCACCCCAGATGCCGGGGAATTCCCTCACCACCACATTGGGATCGCTCTTTCCGCTATAGATGCCAGGAAATTCCCTCACCGCCACATTGAGATCGCTCTTTCCGTTGTAGATTCCAGGAATTCCCACCCTTCAGGATTGGGATTGCTCTTCCCGCTATAGATGCCAGGAATTCTCTCCTCACCACGTTGGGATCGCTCTTTCTGCTACAGATGCCGGGAATTCCCTCTCTGCTGCATTTGGATCGCTCTTCCCGCATTGCGCTCGAAATTGCTGGTAAAGTTCATCAGGTTTGGCATCACGTGTGGCGAGAAACTTTGAGAAAGGGTCCCGGACCCGAAACATTATCTCTGATTTCTTGCAACAGATACTGCCAGACCTGCTGAATTTCTCCAGCACTTGCTGTTTTTGTTTCATATTTCCAGTTTTCGGTTTTGTTTTAGTATCTTATCAGAACCCATTTCAAATGGGGAGAACCTCAACATCAATGACCCTTTGAAGTGTGTTGCCAGTGGGACATCTCAGTATTAGCACTCCTTTTGAGCAGAGAGCGTCAGTATTACAGAGGAAACTCGATTATCCGAATATCAATTATTCGAAAACCGGATTATCCAAAGGAGACCTTGAGGTCCCGATAGAAACATCACATCAAAGACGTGTTTCCAACACTGATCGCGTCTTTTGTTTACAGTGATTAACCAGGCACCGTCTCCAAATGACTGATACCTCCCCCCCCCTTCACCCCCCCCCCCCCCCCCCCGCCCTCTCTCTCGAGCTGCTGATCCCTGTTAGTGCTGTCAGTGATGCTCCTACTCACACTATGGAATAACACATTTACAGAGCCCATTTATCAGTCAATGATGGAAACTCATATGATCCACAGAGATTGACATTAATCACAGTCACTGAACAAATAGCTCC
>NC_057727.1:9813319-9826319 GCF_004010195.1 Chiloscyllium plagiosum | reverse complement strand
GGAGGGGCGGGCAGGGGGCGGTGTTGGGGGCGGGGCCTCGCATGCTGTGCACTTCAGAAACAAAAAACAAAGAAAATTTACAGCCCAGGAACCGGCCCTTTGGCCCACCAAGCCTGAGCCGATGCTGGCAACGCGTTCCAGATGCCCACCACACTCTGTGTGAAGGACTTAACACGTGTATCCACCTTAAACTTTCCACCCCTCCCCTTGAAAGCGTGACTTCTCGTTATTGAATCCTTCACCCTGGGAAAAAGCTTGTCTCTCTCCACCCTTCTATACCCTTCATGATTTAGTAAAACTCAATCAGGTCCCCTCTCAATCGCCTTTTTTCTAATGAAAATAAACCTAACCTACTCAACCTCTCTTCATAGCTAGCACCTTCTATACCAGACAACATCCTCGTAAACCTTCTCTGCACCCTCGCCAAAGTGTCCACATTCTTTTGGTAATGTGGCGACCAGAACTGTACACAGTATTCTAAATGCAGCCAAACCAATATCTTGTACCAATGCTTCTGCAGTCTCCTGAACAGAGAGCAGATGTTAAAACTCTGAACCCCAGAGGAAAGGCATTTAATCGATTTTCTGAATAATCGATTATCCAAACTAAATAGTGCCCACCCATCTCGTTTGGATAATCGAGTTTCCACTGTATTTAGCGTTTGTCACCAGGACAATTTTTTTTTCTTTATTTTGTCTTTTTTTTACACTCCTACCCCTTTTTACTCCCACACTCCCGCCTAACTGTGGTCGTGCTTATTTTTTCCCCAGCACCCATGTTGTGCGTGTGCGCAGGCGTGAGACACAGTGAGAGACACAAGATGTACGAATCTTTATTCAATTTCCACCACCAGGAAGAAAGGAAACACCCAAGTGGCCAGTGACAAGCAGTGCCTGAAGACAATGTTATTATCAGTAATCCTTTTAAATAGAAAATGTCATAATGACCCTTTTGAATTGGGTAATTTTTAGTCACTCTGTTAAGGAGGTGACCTTGTCATTAATGTCTGATCAATAAGAAACTTCATGATCATTGTTCCATTCACACAGGGAGAATGTCACATTGGTGTCTCATTTAAATAAGCAAAAGCCTCATCACTAGGTCTTTAACTCCCAACTAAAGAGAGATGCTGCTGATTATTAGCACAAACCTCTCATCTCGAGGTAATGGAAAGGACATTCAATAAAGCTTCTTCTGAAGACTACCTTTTGATTAGGTTCCTTTTTAATGAACCCTTCATTATCAAAACCATTTTTAATACAATAACATCTCTGAATACATTGATTAGAAAATATCATAGAATCCCTACAGTATGGAAGTGGATCATGTGGCCCATCAAATCCAAACACCCCCTATCCTGCCCCTGTAATCCTGCCTGCCCCTGAACAATTTAGCAAGGCCAATTTGCCTAACCTGTGGGAGAAAACCTGAGATGCAGACATGGGGAGAATGCACAAACTTCAAACAGACAGTCACCCAAGGCTGGAACTGAACCTGGGTCCCAAGTGTTGTGAGGCAGTAGTACTAACCACTGAGCCACCATGCAATTCTATCAGCTCAAATGGTGGGAGACTACCTGATCTCTTTTTGAAAAGGGTCACAACATCCTTCTCACACTCACTGCTTTGAAGAATGATCAGATAACTGGATATTGAGATCTTTAAGAAAATGTTTAAGGGGTTTATAGGGGAAGGTGGTGGTTTGGGAAGAATAAAAATAACAAGCCTTATGATGGCACCTCCACAGGACTAACCAATAAACAGGCCTCACGTATAAAGGTTACACTTTAATAGACCTGGCTTTTATTTAAATGCAAGATTATAAATATACATTAGAAAAGTAAAAATTACATCTAAAGTATACATAAACCGATTAAATACAGTGTTCTTTATAACACAACTCTACATTACTAACTCAAATCTTTGAAGCTGCATAGTCATCATGATCTCGAGATTCGATCAATCGATAATTTAGAGTGAAAAAGTAAATTCCCTTTGAACATCAATGAAACAGATGATTTTACCTTGGGGAAAGAAATTGGAATCAGAAATCTAAGTCTCGTCTGTTTTTCCACATCCTTTGACACTGTGGAATTGAATTGTATTGTCTTTTCCAACAGAATGATCATACACAGGGACAGACATAGGCCATTCAGCCCCTATTCCGCCTCGCAACGGTCACACAACATAGATCAATGAGCATATTAAGTCTGTTTACGAGTATGGTGACAGTTTAATTGTGAGCTATTGCCTAAACACATCAGCATTATGTGCTTCCACCTATCATGCACCTTCAATTTGGAGCGGATGAAAAGCTTTATACCCATCGAGTCATAGAATTGTACAGCGCGGAAATAGACCCTTCGGCCAATATTAAAAATCTACGTGTTCATGAAAATTCAGCAGCTTTTCTTCAGGTACAAGTGTACATCGTCATAAATAATTTGAATTTTTTTTAAAAAGAGAAGCCAGACAAGAATTAAATTTAAATAATGGAATTAAAACTCCAAGCATTGAGACAGTTCAAAAGTATAACTCAAAACATCTCTTTTAAGTTTTTTGAAGAAAATGTAATGTGAATAAAAAAAACCTAATCCTGTACAAAATACCTAAACGTAATTATATACATTATTTTACAAATCACAACTTGGTTCAAAGATCCATGAAGCAATTGTCAAAGATAGCAAACAGAATAGCAAGGCTGCTTAACACAGTCAATGTGGCCTAACTGAGGCTTTGGAGACTAGTCCCAGAATGGTGGGTCATTACAATGTGAGACATTCATCTGACTATCATTTTTGTTTTTATCTGTCCAAATAGTAGCCCTCATGTGGGTTACAAAATCTAAGTGGCCTGTATATTGGCAGTACTTTGTTAAGTGACCTCTCACTGTATCGCTGTTCCTTTGATGCATTGTATCCCACTGTGGCACACTGATGAACCACTCCTCACTATAATCTTCTCTGAAAAACTGTACCTCACTTAATACTTTGATATCCTGGACTTCACTGTAAAACTGTCTGATATCCCATTTTTTCATTGTAACCATTTCCAAAATGTCCTAATCTCTGATATTTATTCCTAACTGTAACAGTTTCATGTACCTCATGGTAAGACTGTCTGATGCATGAAAACTCACTACAGTACTGAAATACTTCACTATAAGACTCTGATGTATTGTACTGTAAAGCTGAAATACCAACACTCTCTGTTATACCAGACCTGCTGCAATAACTCTCCCCAATAACTGCACCTAGCAGAATTGCAACTTGTTCACTGGGATTGTCCACTGAGACAGATTTTCCAATAGGCACTATTGTTAATGGGACTGATTGTTGGGAAATACAGTTAGATGATTCCTCTCATTATCCAGTGTCACAATACAAAATGGCTAAAACCGCTCTGTTTAATGTAAACAAAAGAGCTTCAACCTCTGAGGTTGATGAGATGTCTGGTGGTGGATGTTACATTGAGTTGAGGATATAATTTAGTTTCATTGTCTTGGTGTTGGTCAAAGTTGTATGTGCTTGCCCATCCCCTAAGGAAGCTAAAAATTATCAAGGATGCTTGTGGGTGGTTGGACCGTGATCAGATTTCTTTGGCTTGAACGTTTTCAAGAGATGTGGGTGATTTTGGCAAGGTTTCCATGCTACCCAGTCCTAGAGTGTTAAGAGGCAGCTACATTTTGGGGCCTGGAATCACATGTGGGCTGTAGATTTACCCCCTTGACAGATGTTCGTCTTTTCTTAATGTGCATTCATAACATCCCTATAGTGTGGGAGCAGGCCATTCAGCCCATCGAATACCACACTGTCCCATCCCCCCAAACAGCATCCCACCCAGACCCACCCCATCATTGCAACCCTGCCTTTCCCATAGCTAATCGACTAGCCTGAAAATCCCTAGACACTATGGGGAAACCCACGCAGCCATGGGGAGAATGTGCAAACTCCACAGAGGCAGTCACCTGAGGGTGGAACTAAACCTGGATCCCAGGAGTTGTGAGGCAGCAATGCTAACCACTGAGCCACTGTCTTTGACAGGACATGGGCAGACTGCCATCCATTACTCAGATCTAATTGTTGTTGGCAGTATCAGAGATTGCATGCTTGATATCTAATGTGTACTATCTTTATTATGTATAGAATTAAAGATTGATACGGTATGAAAGGAACCCATTCACCCCATTGCACCCATGCTGGACATAGCCATTCAATTAGTCCCACAATCCTGCTCTCTCTCCGTCGTCCTATAAGTTATTTTTTTCTACTTCCCTGTTGAGAGTTAGAACAGAGAACATAGAACATAGAACAGTACAGCACAGAACAGGCCCTTCAGCCCACAATGTTGTGCTGACCATTGATCCTCATGTATGCACCCTCAAATTTCTGTGACCATATGCATGTCCAACAGTCTCTTAAATATCCCCAATGACCTTGCTTCCACAACTGCTGCTGGCAACGCATTCCATGCTCTCACAACTCTCTGTGTGAAAGAACCCGCCTCTGACATCCCCTCTATACTTTCCTCCAACCAGCTTAAAACTATGGCCCCTCATGTTAGTCATTTCTGCCCTGGGAAATAGTCTCTGGCTATCGACTCTATCTATGCCTCTCATTATCTTGTATACCTCAATTAGGTCCCCTCTCCTCCTCCTTTTCTCCAATGAAAAAAAGTCCACGTTAGCGTGGAACCAGCTTTTACCACTTGTTCAGGAGCTTTATTCTAGAATATTAAGAACTCCCTGGGCTGATGGGTGTTTCTTCCATTGATTGGAGAGCCAGTGGGGAACCTCATTAGTTGTGTGGGTAGGGTCCAGTGGTATCAAATGTCCTTCAGGCACTGAAATGGTCACCTGCAGGTCTTTTCCACGATGGAGGTCCACAATAATGGAAGACCCAATAGCCAGGAGCTGTCGGTCAATTAGAGGCAGACAGCTACATATTGCTGCTAGTGCCAGTGGAGGGCAACAGTTGCTGGCACCACAAATAGCAGAGACCCAGGAATGGATGTGGGCCTTATGGGTCAAGAGTAGGCTGGGGGAAAGGGTGGGGGGTGATCAGAGGCAAAGGCAGGGGTCTGATTTCCAGCTGCTCTCCCACCACCCTCGCTGATGCTGGGACTGCCGGGAGATTGACTCCATGTGCAACATGTAACCAGGCCTTCAATGAAAGGTTAACAGTAAATTTATCAATTTAATTGTTAATTACCAGGGTGAGAGACTGATACACAATCCAGAGAGAGATTTATTGTGTCCAGAGCAGAATCGCACACTCATTTTTCTTTCCATACCCCTTGAGAAATGTTACTGTTAAATGCTCATGTGCCTACTTACAACATCAATCACAAATGGCTTATTCTTTAAGTCAACAATGAACCAGAACAATTGTAACCAGGATCAGCCATTAGGTAATGTTTGGACAAACCAGGAGTTTCTAAAAATGAAATATCACAACCAGGCATCCATCCGAATACTCTTATCAGAATGCTTCCATTGGAAAAGTTGCATTGAAATATACCCATTGGAGTACACCCATCAGAAAATTCCTATCAGAATACTCCCATTAGAATACCCCAATCAGAATTTTCCCATCCGAATACTCTCATCGGGATACAACCATCAGCATAATCCCATCAGCAGACTTTCATCAGAATACACCCATCAGAAAATTCCCATTGGAATACTCCCACCAGAATACACCAATCAGAATTCTCTCATCAGAATACACCTATTGGATCACACCAATCAGAGTGCACCCATCATAATACACCCATCAGACTACACCAATCAGAATTCTCCCATTGGACTACACACATTGGATTACACACATCAGATTACACCGATCAGATTACACCCATTGGACTACACACATCGGGATACACCCATTAGAACACACCCATCTGAAAACAGCCATCCAATACCCTTCTACGTAATGCATGCAAGAGTTGGTTAGCTCAGTGGGTTGGATAACTGCAATGCAGAGTGATATTAACAGCTTGGGTTCATCGCCAGGGTCACCATGAAGGTTCTGCCTTCACCTGAAAACCTTGCCTGAGGTGTTACATCACCATCAGTCATCCCTCCCAGTCAGAGAGTGGCCCTAGGGTCTGGTAGGCCTATGGCAACTTTACCTCATGGTTCATCCATCAAAAGTCAGAATTCACCAACTAGAAAACCCCCATTCCCTGGAACAGAGCTTCACAAAAACATAATCATGGGCTAAGCCTAGTTCTCAATGCCATTTTCATGAATCAATAAACCTGGTTTGCTCAACTTCCGCTCTAACAAAATCAAAACATTAACTACTAAAGATCTCAAGGGTTGATAGCATCTCTTGGAGTACCCTAGAAACACCACATCCATTGGTCATTAAAACATGTAACAATTATAAAGAATTGTATCTTGCTGTGGTATGGGCTGTCAGGTTTTGCTCAGACACTTTACACACACTGTGATAGATGACTGTAGAACCAACCTCCCTGGGTCAACCACGCAACTCTGACTTAAGATGTCATCTATCTAGCCCTGCTCATGCAAACAATAACATATAGACCAATGGTTCAACAATTTGGGAAACACTCCACTCCAGCCATTCCTTGCTCTATTTGTTTTTATGGCTTCTGTTCAAATATAGCAGGCTCTTTGTCCTCACATTGGTCATTCAGCAATTCCAAGGAGTCATTAAATAACAGTTATAAATATGCAGAGCTTGACATTACAGTACAGTCCTGGTTACTAAATCAACAAGATCAATGCTATGGCGCAATAAACTCAAAAATCACAGGAATATTTGACAAAGTTCTTTGTTAGAAATGGAGATGAAGATTTGGGGAAGTCTTTGGTTTCATTTGTTTGAACTGAGGCTATCCTCTCTCCCGTAATTACCAGCGATGGGGTTCACAGCCTCAATTGAGAAAAGTCTATTTTGAAAAGTTGCTCAGATGCTTTGCCTCTTGGGCTCAGTCCCTTACTAACCATCCAAGCAGAGTTCAAATGGATTTTATGTGTCAGCAGGGATGTGCCTGGGTGTCCTGTTGCGAGGTTTGCTCTTTGCCCGCCGGCCCACTTCCCCCACGTACTTCCACTTGTTCACCATCATCTTGCGCTTCTTGCGCTGTTTCTCGTTGCACCAGACCCGCTCGCAGTACTCCTCCACGCGGTGCAGGTTCGAGTAGCCGATCAGCTGCATGATATCCTTGAACCACGGCTTCTGGCTGTGCAGTCGCCGAGGCTGTGTGACGCATGGGCGGTTGGTGTGCTCCTCGTCGTCACGGCCGAAGATCTCATCCAGCTGCCCGCTCTCAATCACCTCCAGCGAGATCTTGCTCACTGTCTGTGTGAAGCCGTGCTCCATCGTTTTGCAGTAATATGTCCCTTCGTCCATTCGGTAAATCTTTCGGAATAACAGGCCGTGCTCAGTCTTGATGATCCTGTCATCGGTTTTCACCTGTGGGAAGCCAATAATGTGCATTTGTGTACTGCCTTCCAGGTTTAAGAAGAGTCAGAAAGCAGGCACCCTACAGGCTGGTTAGCTTAACATCTGTCATAGGGAAAATGTTTATTAAAAGCTGTACATGCACTGTGCCTTCACCTCCCCAGGTGGCATGATCAAAGATTAGATTAGATTACTTACAGGGTGGAAACAGGCCCTTCGGCCCAACAAGTCCACACCGATCCGCAGAAGCGCAACCCACCCATACCCCTACATTTACCCCTGCCCCTAACACTACAGGCGATCTAGCATGGCCAATTCACCTGACCTGCACATCTTTGGATTGTGGGAGGAAACCGGAGCACCCGGAGGAAACCCACGCAGACACGGGGAGAATGTGCAAACTCCACACAGTCAGTCGCCTGAGGCGGGTATTGAACCCGGGTCTCTGGCGCTGAGGCACCAGTGCTAACCACTGTGCCACCGTGTTAACTGGCTAACAAGACACAGAGAGTAAGCATAAATGGGGCATTTTCTGATTGGCAAGGTGTAACATGTGGTATGCCACAGGGATCGGTGTAGAGGTGTCATCTTTTTACATAACCAGAAGGGATTTGATAAGGTCCCACATTTAATATGTTACAAATCACACAACACCAGGTTATAGGTGAACTGGTTTATTTTGTGAATATTCTTTTATTCTCCACAACCACCTGATGAAGGAGCAGCGCTCCAAAAGCTAGTGCTTCCAAATAAACCTGTTGAACTATAACCTGGTGTTGTGTGATCTTTAACTCTGTCCACCCGAGTCCAACACCGGCTCCTTCGATTCGTGACATTTAAAATGGGTGTCAAAAATTGTACAGGGTTTAGTATGTGGGTTTTTTTCATTGGATGCAGCTATCACTGGCAGGACCATCCCTAATTGCCCAGAGGGCATTATGAGTCAATCACATTGCTATGGGTCTGTGGTCACATTAAAGATGACAGTTTACTTCCTTAAAGGATATTAGTGAACCAGGTGGGTTTTCCCCCTGACAATAGTTTCATGGTCATTGTTAAACTCTTATTTCCAGATAATTATTGAATTCAAGCTCTCGCATCTGCCATGGCAAGATTTGAAACCAGGTCCCTGGAACATTACCAACGTCTCTGGATTGATAGTCAAGTGTGTGGTGCTGGAAAAGCACAGCAGGTCAGGCAGCATCCGAGGAGCAGGAGAATCGACATTTCGGGCAAAAGCTCTGATGAATGGCTTGTGCCTGAAACGTCGATTCTTCTGCTCCTCAGATGATGCCTGACCTGCTGTGCTTTTCCAGCACCACACTCTTGACTCTGATCTCCAGCATCTGCAGTCCTCACTTTCTCTCTAGATTAATGGTCCAGTAACAATACTACTAAGCCATCAACCCCCCTCCCCCATGTTTGAAGATTGACTGGTTAACAAGAAACAGAGAGTTGACATAAATGGGTCATTTTCTGACTGTCAAGGTGTAACATGTGGTATGCCACAGGGATCAGGATAGTTTAGTGTAGATGTAGTTTTTACAGCTTATTCAGGATGAAAGGAGCAAAGGTATGTTTCTAAATCTACTGATGACACGAAAATGCATAGAAAAGTAAGTTGTGAAAAGGAGATCAGAAGGCTACAAAATGATAACAATAGGCTAAGTGAGTAGGCAAACATCTGCCAAATGGAATGTCATATGAAATTGTTCATTTTAGCAGGGAGAATGCAAATGAAGGATATTATCTAAAGACTGAGATAGGGTTGCAAAGCTCTGAGACACTGAGGGATCTAGTGCATGAATTGCAAATGACGGGTGTGCAGCCATAACAGGTAATCAGGAATATTACTAGATTCTTTAAAATTAAATAATATTGTTTATTATGAAGGGAATTGAATTTTAAAAATATCTAGGAATTCTGCTTCAGTTGTATGAGGTACTGATGAGATCTCACCTGGGTGTCTGTGTACAATATTGGTTTCCTTATCTAAAGAAGGATGTTGATAGTCAATTTGCAGTACAGATTACATTGTAGAATATGGCTAAAAGCCCAACATTTATACCGCATGATGGTGATATGTGAATGCAATATTTGTTTTAAAAAACTGGAACGAAACCTAGACTAATAGCAATCATGTTGATTGTTATTAAAAATCCATCATGTTCACTCATGCCCTTTAGGGGAGGAAATCTGCCATCCTTACCCTGGTCAGATGTACAGGTGACTCCAGACCCACAGCAACGTGGGTGACTCTTAACTGCCCTCTGGGCAAGTAGGGTTGGGAAATAAATGCTGACCCAGGCACTTTAAATGTCATAGAGTCAGAGAGCCATACAGCATGGAAACAGACCCTCCAGTCCAACTTGTCCATGCCAACTAGAGGAAATTTAAGGCAAAGCTGCCATCCAGTATTTTTGTTTATTTATTATGAGATATAAAATGCACAGTTAGTTGCAGTGAGGATGATGAAGAGAGGTAAGCAGAACTGCATAAAGGGTGGGAAGATGGAGCAGACATTTGAAAGCATTACATAATACCCTTCCAAATAAAGTTTGTGTTGACACAGAAATTAATGTGATCTTCTGCCTAGATCTGAGATGTGAAATATACAACAGCTAGCCCATGAGATAGAGTCATACAGCATGGAAACAGACCTGTCAGTCCAACTGGCCCATGCCTACCAGATATCCTAAATTAATCCAGTTCCATTTGCCAGCATTTGGCCCATATCCCTCTAAGGAGAAAGTGAGGTCTGCAGATGCTGGAGATCAGAGCTGAAAATGTGTTGCTGGAGAAGCGCAGCAGGTCAGGCAGCATCCAGTGAACAGGAGAATCGACGTTTCGGGCATAAGCCCTTCTTCAGGAATGAGGAAAGTTTGTCCAGCAGGCTAAGATAAAAGGTAGGGAGGAGGGACTTGGGGGAGGGGCGTCGGAAATGTGATAGGTGGAAAGAGGTCAAGGTGAGGGTGATAGGTCAGACGGGAGTGGGGGCGGAAGATTTCCAGCAGGCTAAGATGAAAGGTAGGGAGGAGGGACTTGGGGGGCTAAGATAAAAGGTAGGGAGGAGGGACTTGGGGAGCACTGCACAGCACCGCCTTCCTAACCTGCAATCTTCTTCCTGACCTCTCTGCCCCCACCCCAGTCTGACCTATCACCCTCACCTTGACCTCTTTCCACCTATCACATTTCTGACGCCCCTCCCCCAAGTCCCTCTTCCCTACCTTTTATCTTAGCCTGCTGGACAAACTTTCCTCATTCCTGAAGAAGGGCTTATGCCCGAAACGTCGATTCTCCTGTTCCCTGGATGCTGCCTGACCTGCTGCGCTTCTCCAGCAACACATTTTCAGCCCATATCCCTCTAAACCCTTCCTACCTATATACCCATCCAAATGCCTTTTAAATGTTGGAATTTTATCAACCTCTACCACTTCGTCAATCATTAAATTGTTCCACTCACCTCATCTTTCAGATCGTCCACAGCTCGCTGGATGAACCATTTAACGGTGGCCTGAAGAGACTTTGGGATGCATTCAAGAAAGGTGCTGTTGTGTTCAGTCCCATATACCACTCTCTCCTCCGCACTATCAAACTCTTCTACTGTGAGCGATTAAAAACAATCACAATTTTTTGTTCAGGTTACGCTCAAATCAGTGAGGGTCAAATTTCAAAATGGCCGTTCATTTTGGTCCATGTGTACCCATCAGTGCAGGAGGAGGCCACTCAGCCTCACTGTTGCCAGTGCCCACTCTTTGAAAGAGCTATCCAATTAATCCCACTCCGCGGCACATTCCCTATTATCCAGGCTTTTCTAGTATTTCTCAACTTACCTCTTGAAATTTGCCCACTGCCCCATCGGGTACAGCCTTCCAGATCATAATACCTGGCTGCATCAAAATAATTCTCAAATTCTGCATAGTTCTTCTGTTAATTATGTTCAAGTAGTTTGATTCCTCACCCCTTAGAATGTTTAAGAACCATAAGGAACAGAAGCAGGAATAGGCTGTTCAATCCCTCAGGTCTGCTATGCCATTTGATATGATTGTGGTTGAACACATCTCGGTCTCAACTCCACTTTCCTGCCAGCTCCCACAACCCTTTAACCCAGAGTAGCATGGTGGCTCAATGGTCAGTACTGCTACCTGTCAGTGCAAAAGGCCCAGGTTCAATTCAACCTTCCGATGACTGTGTGGAATTTGCACATTTTCCCCATGTCTGTCCAGGTTTCCTCCCACAGTCCAAAGATGTGCAAGTCAGGGTGGATTGGTCATGGGAAATTGCCCATAGTGTCCAGGGATGTGTAGGCTGGGTGAGTTAGCCATGGGAAATGCAGGGATGGGGTGGATCTGGGTGGGTTGCTCTCTGGAGCGTCAGTGTGGGCTGCCTCCATGCTGTAGGGATTCTATGATTACTAATTGACAATCTGCTTGTCTCCTCCTTAAATTTACTCAGTGTCCCAGTATCCACTGTGGTAGATCACTCCACAGATTTATGACTCTTCAAGAGAAGAATTTGTTGTTGTCTCTGTTTTATATCTGCCAACCCTTTAGCTTAATATTATGACCTCTCATTCTAGAACTCCCCACAGGGAAATATCCTCTCTATGTCTGCGTTGTCAATCTCTTGACATCTCAATTAGATCTTCTTTCATTCTTCTAAACCCTAGAGAGTATGGGGCGGAACTGCTCAATCTCTCATCAATAGACAATCCAGAGAATCGTCTCTGAACGGTCTCCAATACAATTATATCCTTTGCTAGTTGCTCCTATCTTTTGTCAATGTTGACAATTTTCACCAATTACAATCGGTGGTTGGGTTTGTATTCACAGCAACGTCAGTTATTGAAAAGTCGATTATCCAAATTTCAGATTATCTGAACAAGATGTCAAGGTCCCGATGCTTGGTTAAACTGTATTATCCGAACTTTCGATTATCTGAACATTCGGTTATCCAAACAAAATACTCCTCACCCGTGTTGTTCAGATAATCGCGGTTGCTCTGTATAGTTTCTTGACAAACCCTGAACCAAGAAATGGGTTCAAAGAGTGGAGGTCAGCCTAGGTAGGACACAAAATCTGTGCGCTTGGAAAGATGAGGGTAGACCATCGCAGTACACATTGTCCTTTTCCCATGTTCAGCTCCTCCACTAGTCAGGAAAAATCATTTTGGAAGGTGAGACAGGGAGGAACATGCCCGAATCTTTAGCGTCTGTGTGGCAGATTCTTGTGCCTTCTGACATTGTTTCAGAGAGTGAAGTGTCAAGCATTGGGTTGCCATGGATACAGAATTGGCTGGCCAACAGAAGACAGCGAGTGGTAGTAGAAGGAAAATATTCTGCCTGGAAGTCTGTGGTGAGTGGTGTTCCACAGGGCTCTGTCCTTGGGCCTCTACTGTTTGTAATTTTTATTAATGACTTGGATGAGGGGATTGAAGGATGGGTCAGCAAGTTTGCAGATGACACAAAGGTTGGAGGTGTCATTGACCGTATAGAGAGCTGTTGTAGGCTGCAGCGGGACATTGACAGGATGCAGAGATGGACTGAGAGGTGGCAGATGGAGTTCA
>NC_057727.1:9797823-9813097 GCF_004010195.1 Chiloscyllium plagiosum | reverse complement strand
ATAGATAGAGTCGATAGCCAGAGACTATTTCCCAGGGCAGAAATGACTAACATGAGGGGTCATAGTTTTAAGCTGGTTGGAGGAAAGTATAGAGGGGATGTCAGAGACGGGTTCTTTACACAGAGAGCTGTGAGAGCATGGAATGCGTTGCCAGCAGCAGTTGTGGAGGCAGGGTCTTTGGGGACATTTAAGAGACTCCTGGACATGCATATGGTCATAGAAATTTAAGGGTGCATACATGAGGATCAGTGGTCGGCACAATGTCGTGGGCTGAAGGGCCTGTTCTGTGCTGTACTGTTCTACGTTCTATGTTCTATGCAGCCAACGAGCTAATTGGCAAAGACCAGGACAGCATCACAATGGGCATCAGTTTGCAATGTTGGTTCTGACCTCCAAACAAACTGAAACCTGAACAGACACTTGGTACCATGTAGGCAGTGGAAGCATTGAGAACAGGAAAAGCCATGGGCACTTTGAAAGAGGACTATTACCCCTGAAATATTACGCCCTGAAGTTCTTTTTAAGACAGAATTAGGTTCCAAATACTGATATGAAGCTGTGTAAAGGAGAGTGCTTTCATGAGAAAGGCAAATATAATTACTTTTAGTTGTGGTGAGCTCTGGATAGGAGTGGAAGAGGAGGTTGAGGGAGTGGGGTCAAGGAGTGAGAGGTCTTAAAGAGGGAGGCTTAGCAAAGGACCCAACATGAAAGAGGTCGCATTCATGTGCTTTCTTCTCAGATTGATTCTATTTATCCAGTTCAAATCTTCCTGCTCTGTGCACCCTTGCCTGATAGAGAGGGTGGGAAAATGATCTTCAGTCAGACCTTTGCCGATGTTGCTCAGTAGCCGACTGCCCTGTGTGTGTGGCTTTGTCCCTTCAGCACTGTCCCTCTCCCTCTGTGAGAGAGCACCTGACAAAACACTGCAGACTGGGAACTTGCCACTTAAGCCTGGCTCACAGGCCCAGCGTCTTACTGCGAGGAACATTCTAGCAAAAAACAAACATGGCTGTGCAGCAAGCAGTAGGAATGAGAGTGAGTAAAAGAACATTTTTATAAGGAGGTAAAATACATATTTTTTAAAAAACTTAGTAGTTAGTATTTAGTGATAGACAACTCTCAGGCCTGGGATTTTTAATTAATACATTAATATTTAATTGTATCTCATATTCATGGCATGAAGGGAAACCACTATTTAGGAAATGCGTCTTTATGATCGGGATTCTGGATTAGTGGTGCTGGAAGAGCACAGCAGTTCAGGCAGCATCCGAGGAGCAGTGAAATCGATGTTTCGGGCAAAAACCCTTCATTAGGAAGGTTTTATTCCTGATGAAGGGCTTTTGCCCGAAACGTCGATTTTACTGCTGCTCGGATGCTGCCTGAACTGCTGTGCTCTTCCAGCACCACTAATCCAGAATCTGGTTTCCAGCATCTGCAGTCATTGTTTGTACCTTTATGATCGGGACCCAGTTATTAGCAAGAATTAAGTGAAAAGTACAAAATAGTTTGAAATTCTCAACCACCCTCATTCAGATTCCTGGATGGATTTGTGTGAGGCTGGGGTGGGGGAACAATTCCAGGTTGAGTATTTAACTGTCCCTCAGTCCGATCTAGGAATTTGTGATCCTACAGAGAAGGCTCATGGCAACAAAAGATTCAGTTTCCTGACCCATACGCCCCGTACCATAGGTTAGCATGCAAGAGAGAAAGGACAACCCTTAATGCTAACCAGAATAGTCTCTGAACTGAATGGGAACAAATCCTGCTGAAAGACAACAAGTTATGCACAGCACTATTGACATGAGATGCAAATGCTCAGTCGATTTAACCAGCATGGGAATCAGGAAAGGCAAGGAGGCCTTTCACCCCATTGGGTCTGCTCATGGCTGATCTAATGGTGACCTCAACTCTACTTCCTTGCCTATCCCCATTAAAGCTGAAAATGTGTTGCTGGAAAAGCGCAGCAGGTCAGGCAGCATCCAAGGGGCATGAGCCCTATCCCCATTAAACCCCGACTCTCTTATCAGTGCAGAATCTGTCTCATTCAGCCTCAAAAACTATTTGATAGCTCTGCCTTCTCCACCAATCTCTGGGGAAAAAACTTCCACGCATTAGCAAACTGAAAGAAAAAAATTCCTTCTCATCTCCATGTTAAACAACTGACTCTTTATTTAAAAATTGTGTCCCCTCCTTTCATGAGGGGAATATTCCTCAGAGCATCTACCCTGTTTGCATCCCGTATATGGCATCTGTCCCTCCCTGGCTGGATTTACACATTGATTGCTCATTAATCCCATCACAGAGACATCACTTTGATATGTCGAAAGCACGCTGGTGGATACAGCAGAAAGGAGAGAGATTGGAAGCAGAGATGTGGTCGTTCTTACCGATCAGACTCTGATCCAGACACTGGTGAATGGGGTTACCGTTCCAAATATCCTGTCTCCGGAAACGTCTAAACCAAGAGAGGACACAAAGAGAATCTCAGGCTCTTTAACACAATCTTGCCGAAGAGATCAGCTCATCAGCTAAATGCCTTTCCCTCTCAGACTGTGCCCTTATGGTGATGGGACTAACTATTCTCAGAATTCTGGTACCTCTATAAATGCTGTAAGTGAATGGTTTGTGGGTGAAGTTGGGGAGACAGTGGCAGTGTCACTAGACTAGTGATCCAGAACTCTAAACTAATGCTCCAGTGACATGGCTTCAATTCCTGGATGGTCAAATTTGAATTCAATAAATATCTTGAATGAGGCAAAAAAGGCTAACCTAATGTAAACTGTTGTGCATCCTAAAACCCAGCTGCTTCATTAATGTCCTGTCAGGAAGGAACCTGTCTGGTCTACATGTGACTCTAGGCCCACTGCAACATGACTGACTCTGCCCTATCAAGCCATCACGCTGGCCCAGCCACTGAGGCCCATGTTCCGTGAACATATTTGAAAGAAGTCCTCTTGCCCCAGTAGTTCTGCAGGTAAATATGTGATGGTCTGTGGAGTTGAATCGCATGGGTTGACAATTGTGGGCAGGAGGGAAGTCTAAAATTGGCAGTGCTAAATTGCCCATAGTGTCCAGGGAGCTGCAGGTGAGGTAGGTTAGAAATGGGAAATGCAGGGTTTACAGGGATAGGATGGGGGGAGAGGGGTCTGGGTGGGATGCTCTTCGGTAGGGTCGATGTGGACCTGATAGGCAGAATGGCCTGCTTCCACACTGTAGGGGATTCTATGATCTCTATAGTGGGTGAGTAACCTGTGTTGGGGCAGATGGCCCTAGCTATTTAGAATGGGCAGGGCCTTGGTAACATGCCAATCAGAGGAGGTTAGATTGGGGTAGGGCGAGAGAATGGTGAGCCTGAAACCGTGGGGATGTTGTGGGAGGATGAGGGGTAGTTGGAGGGAACGGGGGATTCCCACTTGGTTAGGCTTGGGCATGTGGGGATGGGAGTCTGTGCCACAAGGTATACTCCCAGCTCCCTCAGTGTCACAGAGTACGTTTCCAACCTACACAGCCAATCCAATGGTCTGAGCAGTTGTGAGGATCTTCCTGGTTAGCGTGGGTTTGGAGTCCCGCTAACACAGAAGAGTGTCTCATAGACTTAAACAAAAATTGAAGATTTCAAAACTGCACCTGATGGATTGCTCACTCTCTCTGTTTTAAGTGCTTCCCCAATAATGTGGATTCAATATGTCACCCAAGAGGAATCATATTGGACTTGAAACATTACCTGTTTCTCTCACCACAGATGCACCAGAGCTGCTGAGCGTCTCTAGCAATTTCTGTGTTTATTTCAGATTTCCAGCACCTGCAGTATTTTGCTTTCATTCACTTTCCGTTGACCCACATATGAGTTAGGCCCTAGTCTACACAGATTGAACTGAAGGCTGCTGTCTGGCATTGCAATGGGCTTCACCATCCACACAGAGAAGGGGACAACCCTCCAGGGTTATCGCTTCCCCTGACTCCCCAGCAACCGTTGCTGGTGAATACACTCACAAGCATCAGTTGGAGGGTGGTGTTTGTGGTTAAGAATAATCAGCAATGTAAGCTAGCTGACAGGGCATGGCACCTACTGCTGGGAGTGAGAGTGAGGGGTTTGGATGGTGGAGGTGGGGTGCGTGGGGGGGGGGGGGGGGGGGGGAGGTGGTGGGAATCAGGCAAATGAAACTGTGGAGTACTTGTGTACAGTCATTCCTGTAGATATGTTGTTCAATATTCAACATTAGGGTGGCAGGGTAGCTCAATGGTTAGACTGCTGCCTCACAGCACCAGGGACCTGGGTTCAATTCCAACCTGAGGTGACTGTCTGTGTGGAGTCTGCATGTTCTCCCCTGTCTGCATGGTTTCCTCTGGGTACTCCCGTTTCCTCCCACAATCCAAAAGATGTGCAGTTTAGGTGGATAGGCCATGCTAAATGTGGGGCTACATGGATAGGTTGGGGGGATGGCTCTGGGTGGGATGCCGTTCAGAGGGCCACTGTGAACTCAATGGGTTGAATGGGATCTTTCAGCACTGTAGGGATTTGATGATCAGAGGTCACAGGCTCTATAATTATCTAAACTTATAGAGATGTACAGCACGGAAACAGACCCTTTGGTCCAACTCATCCATGCCAACCAGATATCCCAACCCAATCTAGTCCCACCTGCCAGCACCCGGCCCATATCCCTCATAACCCTTCCTATTCATATACCCATCCAGATGCCTTTTAAATGTTGCAATTGTACCAGCCTCCACCACTTTCTCGGGCAGCTCATTCCATACACAAACCACCCTCTACGTGAAAAAGGTGGCCCTTAGGTCTCTTTTATACCTTTCCCCTCTCACCCTAAACCTATGCCCTCTAGTTCTGGACTTCCCCACCCCAGGGAAGAGACTTAGTCTATTTACCCTAAAGATGCCCCTCATGATTTTATAAACCTCTGTAAGATCACCCCTCAGCGTCCGACGCTCCAGGGAAAACAGCCCCAGCTGACTCAACCTCTCCCTATAGCTCAAATCCTCCAACCCTGGCAACATCCTTGTAAATCTTTTCTGAACCCTTTCAGGTTTCACAACATCTTTCCGATAGGAAGGAGACCAGAATTGCACGCAATATTCCAAAATACGCATATAATGCACAGTACTCAAAGGATAAACAGAGTAGTCCACCATGTGTTAACCAGATGTGAACATAGGTACAGATTTGTCCATTCCTTTCATCTATTAATGTGTTCATATAAATTGGCCTCTTGAGGTACAGTGGCAGTGTTCCAGCCTCTGAGCTAGGAGGTCCCGGTGTAAGTCCCACCTGCTCCAGATATCCTTGAGCAAGTTGATGAAAACTATCTAAGCCAGCCTTCCCCAGCACATACGCACATGTTATTTCGGAGCCAGTGTAAAGATGCCAGACACAGTACCTTTTAGCAGCTGGCAGGTATCTGGTACAGGAGCTTCCATCCCAGGCACAGTAGGGGTCTCTGGCGAGGCAGCACTCGGCACATGCATTACCGTAAGTCTCACACTGATGGAGCTTCACCTGGGCAACGCCTACCCTCGAGCCAACGTACAGCTGCTGCTGCAAGGGGGCAGAGGACACAGGAGGGACGTTAAGTGGCAATCAACAGGAAAAATCTACATCCACCGAAAGAATACCACGGCATCGAATGGACAATGATACCTACCCGTTTCACTGATATCTCCATTGACGTGATAGGATTCGGAATCTGGCAACGTGAAAATAGAAATCATTATTGGACATCTGCGTATCTCTCCCTCTCCTGGAGAATTACTCCGGAGACTGATAGATAAAATAGGTAAGGTGCCAAAAGGGACACTGGCCTTTATTAGTTGAGGCACAGAGTTTAAGAGCAGCATGGTAATGTTGGAACTGTATAAAACATTGGTGCATTCACAACAAGAGGATTGTGTGCAGTTCTGGAATCCACGTTATAGGAAGGATGTGATTGCAGTTAGGAGGGTACAGAGGAGATTTATCAGGATGCTGCCCTGGGCTGCAGAGTATCAATTAGGAGGTGTTACTGGACAGACTGAGGCTATTTTCCTTAGAGCAGAGGAGACTGAGGTGGGGACATGATTAAAATGCATAGGAATTAGGATCCAATATTATCAGACCATAGCTAGATGGTAAAATGAATACCTTAAAAACCTGGAGTTCTTCGAGAATAACTTCCTCACTCTGTACGCCGTTACCCTTCCGCAGGGCAATTGTCTTCAGGACTAGCCCAGTATCTGCAGAGTAAGAAAATACTCGTCACAAAACAGTGATCAGGAAGAACCAAAGGGAGCACTGTTGTTCACCTTGCCCATGCTCCTTCGCCTGTTGCCATCCTGTGGACTCCCTCAACTCTTGCACCTGACACTTCTCTCCCTGGTTTTGCCTTTCTAAGTGAGTAGAGAAGATTCCATGACACTATAGCTCAGTGGTTAGCACTGCTGCCGCACAGCGCCAATGACCAGGGTTCAATCCCAGCCTCAGGTGACTGCCTGTATGGAGTTTGCACATTCTCCCCATGTCTGTGCGGGTTTCCTCCGGGTGCCCCAGTTTCCTCCCACAATCCAAAGATATGCAGGCTAGATGAATTGGCCATGCTAAATTGCCCATAGTGTTCAGGGCTGTGTAGGTTAGGTGCATTGGTCTGGGGTAAATATAGGATAATAGGGTAGGGGAATGGATCTGGTTGGGTTACTCTTCGGAGGGTCGCTGTGGACTTGTTGGGCTGTAGGACCTGTTTCCCCACTGTAGGAATTCTATTTCAAGAAAGAGTCATGGAATTGTCACCAGAGTCATGGTTCATATTTATCCCTCAATCAAGAGCAATTGGATAACAGATTACCTGGTCATGGTCACATTGCTGTTTATTTTGGGATTGTGCTGTGCAGACTGGTTGCCATGTTTCCTGAATTATTGTAGAAACTGTTACTTCATTGGCCACTTTTGGAACATTGCGTGCAATTCTGGTCCTCCTCCTATCGAAAGGATGTTGTGAAACATGAAAGGGTTCAAAAAGATTTGCAAGAATGTTGCCAGGGTTGGAGGGTTTGAACTATAGGGAGAGGCTGAACAGGATGGGGCTGTTTTCCCTGGAGTTTCGGAGGCTGAGGGGTGACCTTACAGAGGTTTATAAAATCAGGAGAGGCATGGCTAGGGTAAATGAACAAGGTCTTTTCTCTGGGGTGGGGAGTCCAGAACTAGAGGGCATAGGTTTAGGGTGAGAGGAGAAATATATAAAAGGGACCTAAGGGGCAACTGTTTCACTCAGATGGTGGTACGTGCATGGAATGAGCTGCCAGAGGAAGTGGTGGAACCTGGTAAATTTACAACATTTAATAGGTTTCTGGATGGATATACGAATAGGAAGGCTTTAGAGGGATATGGGCCAAGTGCTGGCAAATGGGACTAGATTAATTTAGGATATCTGGTTGGCATGGACAAGTTGGACCACAGGGTCTGTTTCTGTGATGTACATCTCTATTCAAAGGTAGAAAACAGAGGGTGGTGGTGAAGCATTGTTTTTCAGACTGGAGGCCTGTGACCAGTGGAGTGCCACAAGGATCAGTGTTGGGTCCTCTACTTTTTGTCATTACATAAATTATTTGGATGCGAACATAAGAGGTACAATTAGTAAGTTTGCAGATTGGAGGTGCGGTCGACAGCGAAGAGGATTACCTCAGATTACAACAGGATCTGGACCAGATGGGCCAATGGGCTGAGAAGTGACAGATGGAGTTTAATTCAGATAAATGCAAGGTGCTGCATTTTGGGAAAGCAAATCTTAGCAGGACCTATACACTTAATGGTAAGGTCCTAGGGAGTGATGCTTTCCTTTATTGGTCAGAGTATTGAGTACAGGAGTTGGGAGGTCATGTTGCGGCTGTACAGGACATTGGTTAGGCCACTGTTGAAATATTGCGTGCAATTCTGGTTGGACCGAAGGGTCTGTTTCCATGCTGTACATCTCTATGACTCTATGACTGTATGATTGGTGTGGCTTTACACGGTAAACCAGCCATCCAGCCAATTGGGTTACCAGATATCCCAACCCAATCTAGTCCCGATTTGGAGATGACTCCGAAGCTCCAGGGAAAACAGCCCCATCCTATTCAGCCTCTCCCTATAGCTCAAATCCTCCAACCCTGGCAACATCTTTGTAAATATTTTCTGAACCCTTTCAAGTTTCAGCACAAGTTCAATTCTTGCCTTGGCTGAGGTTATCAGGGAGTCTTTGTAACCTTGTCTCTCACCTGACGTGTAGTGACCCTCAGATTAAATCAATTACCCGCTGTTTTCTATTCATGAGAAAGCAGCGCAAGGGACTATGGCAAGTTTCAGTGGCACAGGAGCAAAGCCCTTCGGTGGGTCAGTGCACAATCGATGGGCCCAAAGATCTCTTTCTGCACTGTAGGAGTTCTGTAATCTATCACTAGTCTGCCTAGTCAGGATAGGAAGAGTTGCTAATTCCCCACCTACAGACAAGCAAAGTACATGTCTCACCCTACTTCAGGAAGAGTTCACTGAGTTAAACTAAACTAGGCCTTGAGGATGTTTAGTTGTAGGGTGTAGTGGCAAAGTTCCTGGACTAATAATCCAAAGGCTCATCCTAGTTGTGTGTTAAAGCAAGGTCTAATCCCCCCATGATGGCTGGTGGAGTTTAAATTCAACTACTAATATTTGGAATCGAAATCCAGTCTCCGTAAAGGCAATCATGAAATTACAATCAACTGTTGTAAAGACACATCTGGTTCATTAATGTGCTTCGGACAATAAAGTTGCCATCATGGGCTCAGTGGTTAGCACTGCTGCCTCAGGGCCTTGGAGGACTGTCTGTGTGGCGTTTGCACGGTCTCCCCGTCTCTGCGTGGCTTTCCTCCAGGTGCCCCGCTTTCCTTCCACAGTCCAAGCATGTGCGGTTAGATGGATTGGTCACGCCAAATTGCCTACAGTGACCAGGGATGAGCAAGTGAGCTGGGCTAGCCATGGGAAATGTAGGGTTATAGGGATAGGGGGCCGCGAGCAGGTGTGACGCTCTTCAGGGGGTCGGTGCAAACTCAGTGGGCCGAATGGCCTCTTTCAGCACTGTAGGGATTCTGTAATCTTTAGCCAGTCTGGCCTAATGTGATTCCAGACCTGCAGCAAAGTGACTTAAGGTTAATTTAGTTGACTCTGGAATGGCCAGGTGAGCCACTCAGTTGAAGGGACAATTAGGTATGGGCAACAAATTCTGGCCTTGCCCCAGATCCCACATCCCATGAGGTAATTAAAAGGGACCGCCACCAGCGTGGCAGAACCGGCAACAGCAGAACAATGGCCTGGTTCCACACTCTCAGTCGCAGAATGCGAATAAAAGATTAAAAAAACGGATGAAACAAAGGAATCCGGGTGAGTGATTGGTGTTGACATTTCCCGGGTTGTTTGTTGAGTTGACGGCTGCGGTCTCTTGCCCTGGTCTCACCTCACACAGTCACATCACAAGACTTTCAGTTGTTAATTCTGACATTTGCAGTGCTAAGCAAAGACATTTCAGTGTGCGGTTAACAAAGAGAGCTCAGTGATGGAGCGACCCGGACCACTGTGCTGCTTTATGTAAGAATGTCAGTGGGAGTGGCCACAGGACTTTGTTTAGAGTAGTCATGGCAGGGGATTATTGGAAATAAAATAAAGTTCAGCTTAAACATTCCAGGGCTCCGGGCTATTTGGTTTTGCAAGGGTGGGATTCTGCATTGAGAATCCAATACCCTCTCTGATCTGTCAATAGCTCTCGCTGGTGGCAAAGGACACCAGTGTTTGACCTCGGAAAATTAGCTCCCCAAATGTCAAAGTTGAATGAGGAATGAGTCCTCAACACATGTCTATGGGAGTGGCATTATTCGCTGAAGGAGACAGAAGGAATCCTACTCTGTCCTTTTATCGTGCAGTTTGGGGACCAATGGATTGGTAAGAAAGTGAGATAGGATACTGAACATTATGTATGTGATGTGGAGGTGCCAGTGATGGAGTGGAGTGGACAAGGTCAGAAATCAGATGACACCAGGTGACGAATGGGCTACCCTCTGAAAGGTTGTGATTTCAAATAAACCTTCCGGACTATAATCCTGGTGTCGTCAGATTTCTGACAGTATTTAAGTGAGTAGAGATTTAAGATCGATGTGGTGCGGTGGATAGTGTCTCTGCCCTGAGCCAGAACTACGTTTACGCTCCCTAACCCCAACCCAATGCCCCATCCACCCACCCACCCAACCAGGACAACAATGATATGTTCATCTTGTGACCAAACAGGATGAGTATTCATTTGCATGTGGCCTGAATATCAACTTGTAAATCCTTCAAATCCATGCCAAGGCAGCAAAAGCAGGAGAGAATCCTGGCCCAACCATATCTTGAAAATTGAGGCCTTATCTACCCCTATCGATGGATTTATACTGCAATACAAGAGCATTGGTTAGCTCTGTTGGCTGAACAGCGGTGATGCACACTGGTACCAACAGTGTGGGTTCGATTCTTGGCTGAGGACACCATAAAGTCCTGCCTTCTCAAGCTCACCTCTTACCTGTAATGATACATAGTTCTCCCACGACTGGCCTTCATATGCAAAGCCCACACACACTCACATGCAAAGCACTTGTCAAACAGCCTCATACACAGACAGGACTGACACAGTACAACACAAGGAAGCACTGACAAAACATTTAAGAAATGCGCGACTGGAAAGATTTCAAATGCACAGTCCTCACTCACACAGTCTCAGACTGTGACCAGAATACCGAACTCACTAGCACGAGGAGCAGTTGGAGGGAACAGCACCGATACATTTAATGGAAAACCAGGCAGACACACAAAGGAGATAAGAACGGAAGACTAAGTTGCTAGAAGAGGAGTAGGAGTGAGTTCACATAGTAAACATTAGAACTGAACTGTGGTATTGAATTATCAGGACTGTAAGCAGTATTTCTTTGCTTTTCAACTTTTTTAGTAAGGAAGACTGAAATGCTTAACTTTCTGTACCTAGGTACCTTTGTACCAAAGATAACGCTGTTAAGTGGTGACTTGTAAACCTTTCACCGTACTCATGTGAGCACATGTGACAATAAAGCTATTTCAATTCAATTCAATACTGTACCTTCTATCCCATTCTAAATACTGTGCTGCTTTAAAAGCATTGACCACCCCAGCATTCAGCATACCTGTCCCAATGAACATGACATCGTATTGACTGTCTTCTGCCTCTACCCGGTCCACCACGATCTGCGTCATCTTGTACTGGACATTGGTTTTGATGAGCACCGGGTGCTGGTTGATAGGGAACACTGACTGGAACATAAGAGGATGGCTGCGAGCAAAATGCAGAACATCGTCTGGGTAATCCTTGGTGCTAGTGTCCAGTCGACTGGGCTGGGTGGTGATCTTACTCGGACACTGTGGAAGCAAAACAAAAGACCCCCATTTAGAATGAAAGCAAGAGAAGGGTGATGACATTACGTTTTCTGACACTCATAAGTACTTCGTAACAACTTAGGTCCTCCAGAAAAGAGTGGTGAATGGCTGGGGTTGCAGGTTGTGTGAGACAGGCATTAGCAGATAATCCAAACAGGCCACTGGTACATGCCACCTGAACTGAGAAAGACAAGATGACTTGTCAAAGACTCCTAGAGGTAGAGTTCAGTCATGGCGATGTGGGGTTAGGTAGATGTCCTGGCATTTCCTGTCACATTGTCAGCAGGGCCGGAATTCACTGTCTGTCCCTGATCACCCTTGAACCACAGCACACTGTAGCACTCTGATATAACGGCATGGCTTGCTCAGCCAATTCATAGGGCAGTTATGCGTCAAGTCACATTGATGTGGACTTGGAATAACTTTAGACCAGGCAGAAGTGGGTACTGCAGATGCTGTAGGTTAGAGTCAAGATTAGAGTGGTGCTGGAAAAGCACAGCAGGTCAGGCAGCATCCAAGTAGCAGGAAAATTGACGTTTCGGGCAAAAGCCTTTCATCAGGAATCTGAAGAAGGGCTTTTGCCCAATAACTATAGACTGGACCAGGTAAAGATATAATGATTCCTCCCTGAAAGACACCAATGAACCAGGTGGTTTCTTTTACGAAAATGGACATCATCATTGTCTTTTTAGTTGTATAAATGCTTTTTTTAAAAATAAAATTGAATTCAAATTCCCAATCAGCCATGGTTGGATTGGTATTCATATATCATGGGTTATTTGTCCAGGATGTAGAGTATTTGCAAATGATTCTTAAGCAGGACAAAGACAGAGCTGACAAATGATGCCTTTCTAAACTAAAAACCTTTTTGTCTCCACACAGTTCAGATCCTGTTCTATTCGCTGACTAGAATAGAACAGTCATTTATTGTCACTTGTATTTTTTACAAAAAAAGTGAAAAGTCTATCAAGATGTCTCTTAAATGTTGCTATTTCATCTGCCACCACCACCCGCTCTGGCAGTGTATTCCAGACATTAATCACCCTCTGTGTAAATAGAAACGTGCCTCTCATGTCTCCTTTAAACTTACTCCCTTTTATGTTAAACCTATGTCCCCAAGTAATTGACAGTTCTACCCTGGGAAAAGGACTCTATTCTATTTGTGTCTCTCATAATTTTATAAACTTCCAACAGGTTGCCCCTCATCTTTTAAAGTTCAAGTGAAAACAAACCAAGTTTGTCTCCTCATAGCTAATACCCTTTAAACTAGGCAACATCCTGCCAAATCATTTTTGATCTGTCTCCAAAGCCTCCACATCTTTCTGGTAGTGTAATGACAGTATTCCAAATGTGGCCTAACTAAAGTTGTATATTGCTGCAACATGGCTTGCCAATTCTTACACTCTATGCCCCGACTGATAAAGGCGAGCATGCTATAAGCCTTCTTGACCACCTCATCCACTTGGGTTGCCACTTTCAGGGCTCTGTAGGACCTGTGCACCTCGATCCTTCTGTATGTTGACGCTACTAAGGATTCTGCCATTTTCTGTACACTTCCCTCCTGTATTAGAACTTCCAAGATACATCCCCTCACATTTGTCCAGATTAAGTTCCGTCTGCCATTTCTCTGCTCAAGTCTCCAGCCTATCTGTATCCTGTTGTATGCTCTGGCAATCCTCCTCACTATCCACAGCTCCCACAGTCTTTGTTTCATTTGCAAACATACTAATCAGCCCATCCATATTATCCTCTAAATCATTTACATATATTTACAAACCACAGGGGCCCCAGCACTGAACCCTAGGAACACCACTGGTTAGAGATCTCCAATCAGAAAAACCTATTTCCACCACTACTATTTTTGTTAATTGTAGGAAAATTTATTGCTGGTATTTGTCTTAACCAAAGTCACGTTGTCATTGTCAGAATAAACAGGTTTGTACCTGCACTTTATGCAGTAGAATAAAATTACATCAAATCCAAAGGCAAGACATTCCTTTATGCTAGCATGGCTTTTGACAAGTTGAGAGTTATAAGCTTAAATTGAGTTAGTACACATGTAAATGGTGGAGGCAGGTGGCTCAATGGCTAGCACTACTGCCTCACAGCACCAGGGACTCTTGTTTGATTCCAGCATTGGGTGACTGTCTATTTGGAGTTTACACGCTCTCCCAGTCTGAAGACGTGGTAAAGTGTCCAGGGATGTGCAGACTAGGTGGGTTAGTCACGGAGAATGCAGGGTTATGTGGATGGATGGGTCTGGGCAGGATGCTCTTCGGAAGGTCAGTGCAGAGCTCCACGTTATAGGGATTGTATGATAAACTTGTGACTATCAAGTCAGCAGTACAAACCAAGATCCTTGGCCAGAATTAAAACACAATAGTCTGTTAAAAACTTCAGATTAACAACCTCTCCGAATTTGGATCTAATATATCTCCTTTACAATTATCTCCATTTAAGGGCATTTAAATGGTCATTGGTAGATATATGGATGTATATGGAATAGTGTAGGTTAGATGGGCCTCAGATTGGTTTCACAGGTCAGCGCAACATCGAGGGCCGAAGGGCCTGTACTGCGCTGTAATGTTATATATTCTATATTCTATATTTCACACTTTCAAACTTTATGGTTTTTTAAACTTAATACATTGCCTTTAATAAAAATACGACTACCATCGATTAACATTAAGTTTTTCAATCTACAGCCAGACGGCTATTTACTAGGCTATATACAGTTGTCAAAATATTAGTGGAAAGGTTTTGTTGCTAAATCTGACCAATGACTATCACATGGAAAACTCAGTTTGGCTTAAAAAAAGACTGAGTCCTTCCTGAAAATACAATCCCCCTGCCATTTCTAACCATCACATCTGTAGTCCATCATAGACGCCATGACAAACAATTAGTAGAAAGAACATCCTTGAGTAGCACAGCAATGATTGCTTTATTTCATACATATTGTGACAAAATCTCAGCCTTTCTGGCTATCTGTCCATCACTGGTCTCTTGAGAAAGGGTAGCATGGTGGCTCAGTGGATAGCACTGCTGCCTCACACCACCAGGGTCCCAGGTTCAATTCCGGCCTCAGGTGACTGTGTGCATGGAGTTTGCACATTCTCCCTGTGTCTGTGCAGGTTTCCTCCCACAGTCCAAAGATACGCAGGCCAGGTGAATTGTCAATAGGTTAGGTGCATTAGTCAGAGGGAATTGGGTCTAGATGGGTTAATCTTTGGAGTATCGGCGTGGACTTGTTGGGCTGAAGGGCCTGTTTCCACACTGTAGGGAATCGAATAAAATAAAAAATCTAATAAAATTAGAGTGATGCAGCCCAGAGACAATGTAGACAGGCAGTATCAGGAGGTGGAGAAGTTGATGTTTCGGTGTAACCCTTCTTCAGGACTGACAGCAAGTTATGTAATATCCCAACAATTAAAGGGAGTCAGGGGGCTGAGTTGAGTATGGTTGCCATTACAAAAGAGAAAGTACTAGAAAAGCTAAAAGGTCTTAAAATTGATAAATCTCCTGGCCCCGATGGGCTACATCCTAGAGTTCTGAGGGAGGTGGCTGAGGAAATAGCGGAGGCGTTGGTTGAGATCTTTCAAAAGTCACTGGAGTCAGGGAAAGTCCCAGATGATTGGAAGATCGCGTTGTAACCCCCTTGTTCAAGAAAGGATCAAGACAAAAGATGGAAAATTATAGGCCAATTAGCCTAAACTCAGTTGTTGGTAAAATTCTAGAATCCATCATTAAGAATGAGGTTTTTAAATTCTTGGAAGAGCAAGGTCTGATTAGAACAAGTCAACATGGATTTAGTAAGGGGAGGCCGTGCCTGACAAACCTGTTGGA
>NC_057727.1:9717454-9797043 GCF_004010195.1 Chiloscyllium plagiosum | reverse complement strand
GCTGATGGAATTCAGTGTGAGCAAATGCGAGGTCTTGCACTTTGGAAAAAAGAATACAAGCATGGACTACTTTCTAAATGGTGAGAAAATTCGTAAAGCCAAAGTACAGAGGGATCTGGGAGTGCTAGTTGAGGATTCTCTAAAGGTAAACATGCAGGTTGAGTCCGTGATTAAGAAAGCGAATGCAAGGTTGTCATTTATCTCAAGAGGGTTGCAATATAAAAGCACTGGTGTGCTACTGAGACTTTATAAAGCTCTGGTTAGGCCCCATTTGGAGTACTGTGTCCAGTTTTGGTCCCCACACCTCAGGAAGGACATACTGGCACTGGAGCGTGTCCAGCGGAGATTCACACGGATGATCCCTGGAATAGTAAGTCTAACATACGAGGGACGGCTGAGGATCCTGGGATTGTATTCATTGGAGTTTAGAAGATTAAGGGGAGATCTAATACAAACTTACAAGATAATACATGGCTTGGAAAGGGTGGACGCTAGGAAATTGTTTCCGTTAGGCGAGGAGACTAGGACCCGTGGACACGCCTTAGAATTAGAGGGGGTAAATTCAGAACAGAAATGCGGAGACATTTCTTCAGCCAGAGATTGGTTGGCCTGTGGAATTCATTGCCGCGAGTGCAGTGGAGGCCGGGACGATAAATGTCTTTAAGGCAGAAATTGATAAATTCTTGATGTCACAAGGAACTAAAGGCTACGGGGAGAATGCGGGTAAGTGGAGTTGACTCGATGGGCCGAATGGCCTTACTTCCGCTCCTATGTCTTATGGTCTTATGTTGAGGCAATCAGAGTTTGAAACTGAGCCATCCCTGTACACTTCCTGGCAGGCAATATCATGAACACTACCAAATGCGGGAACTACAGGACAGAGGAGCAGGCCACTTGACCATTTGGGTTCTGAGGAAGGGTCACTGGACCCGAAACATTAACTCTGATTTCTCTCCAAAGATGCTACCAGATCTGCTGAGATTCTCCAGTAATTCCTGTTTTGTTTTGATCCTTCATGTCTCCCTTGCATTTGATGAGAAAATGAGAAAATCGATTTTGGTCTCAAATCCACCATTGGGTAGTCCATCCCCAATACCACCTGAAGTCAGAAATTTGTCTAACACTGCCTGCAATAAGTTCAATGATCCTGCACCCACACTCCCAGCTTGGTTCTGAGGAAAAGGCTAATGACCTTCTAAGAGAGAGAAACACAATGTCCTCATGGAAAATGGTGTTTCAGTGGTTAGCACTACTGCTTCACAGCGCCAGAGACCCAGTTTGATTCCAGCTTCGGGTAACTGCCCGTGTGGAGTTCGCACATTCTCCCTATATCCATGTGGGTTTCCTCCCACAGACCGAAGATGTGCAGGCTAGGTGGATTGGCCATGGAAAAAGCAGAGGTATAAAGATGGTGGGATGCTCTTTGAAGCGTCGGTGTGGACTTGATGGGCTGAACGGCCTGCTTCCACACTGTAGGGTTTCTATGATTCATCTCAGTTTTAAAAGGGAGACCTCTTATTTTTAACAAAAATAGAAATTGCTGGAAAAGCTCAGCAGGTCTAGCATTATCTGTAGAGAGAAACCAGTGTTAATGTTTCAGATCCAGTGACCTTTCTTCAGCATTTTTGGTTCTGCTTTCCAGCATCTGCAGCTCGCTTGGTTTCTTGCCTCTTAATTTTAACCTGGGTAAACATCATTTCAGCACTCACCTTGTCAAGTCCCCTTCAGGATCTTATATGTTTCAGTAAAGTCACCTTTCATCCTTGTAAATTCTAATGGGGTATAGGCTCAATCTTTCTTTATAACATAAAACCTTCATTCCAGGAATGGGTTGACTCCAGTCTCCTCTCAACTGGTTCTAATGCAATTATATTCTTTTTCAAATAAAGTGACCAAAATTGTACAGAGTGCTCCAGATGTGGTCTCACCAAGAGGCATGTAAAGCTGTAATAAAACTATATTTCATTTCCCTTGCAAATTGATGTCAACAATCCATTTGTGTCCATACTTACTTGCTGCACATTAACATTTTGTGCATCATAAACTAGGACCTCTGTATGACTGGGTTCTGTGATGTCTTTGTTGATTTGAATCGTGTTCTATTTTTCTATTGTTCACCCTCAGAATGGACAAATCCATGTTTTTCTATATTAAACTCCATCTGGCAAGTTTTCACTTCAGCTATCTGTTTTCCTTTGTACTCTTTTCACCCCTTCTTGACAACTTACTTGCTTGCTTATTTTGGGCTCGTTGGAAAATTAAGCAACGGTACATTTGGTTTCTTAGTCTGTAGCATTGATTAGAGATTGTAAATAATTGAGGTCCCAGCACTGATCCCCTTGGGACTTCACAATTACAGTTTGTCAACTGGAAAATTAGCCATTTGCCCCAGCTCTCCACTCATTAATTTAGATTAGATTAGATTCCCTACAGTGTGGAAACAGGCCCTTCGGCCCAACCAGTCCACACCGACCCTCTGAACAGTAACCCACCCAGACTCATTTCCCTCTGACTAATGCACCTAACACTATAGGCAATTTAGCATGGCCAATTCACCTAACCTGCACATCTTTGGACTGTGGGAGGAAACCCACGCAGAAAGGAGGAGAAAGTGCAAACTCCACACAAACAGTCACCCAAGGCTGGAATTGAACCTGGGACCCTGGTGCTGTGAGGCAGCAGTGCTAACCGCTGAGCCACCGTGCCGCCCCTAATTAGTTATTCCTTTATCTATGCTAATGTGCTACCTCTGCTTAAGCCTTATAATTAATTTTGTTTAGGTGGAAAACTCACATTTTTCACCTTCACACTGAACATGAGATGTTATCAAGTTGTGATGGCTGTATCCTGGAGATTATCGATTGATCCTGTCACATTGCACTCTACTTGGTCTGGAATGGCTTAGTCCCTGGTTGTCACCAGAATGTACTGCTCTATGAAACTAGTCCATATATATTTTATGAACTTAGTTTCTCAGGCCACCTTTGTCAACCTGACTTGTCCAATTTACATGTCGATTAATGTCACCCCTGATTATTGTGGTACCCTTCTCACCCCAATTACTCCTTCCTGTGGAATCTGTCCCTGTGTTAGCCTGAGCTTGCCAACTGAGCTGCCTGGATGGGTGTAGCCCCAAAAACACTCAAGAAGCTTGGCACCATCCAGGTCAAAACAGCCAGCTTGATTGGCACTACATCCACAGGCGTCCACTCCCTCCACCATCCATGCTCAGTAGTAGCAGTGTACACTATCTACAAGATGCACTGCAGAAAATCACCAAAGATCCTCAGACAGTACCTTCCAAACCCACGAACATTTCCATCTAGGAGGACAAAGGAAGCAGATATATGGGAACACCACTACCTGCAAGTTCCCCTCCAAGCCACTCACCATCCTGACTTGGAAATATATCACTGTTCCTTCACTGTCACTGCATCAAAATCCCGAAATTCCCTCTTTAATGTCATTGTGGGTTAATCTGCAGTAAGTGGACTGCAGTGGTTCAGGAAGGCATCTCAACCCCACCTTCTCAAGGGCAACTAGGGATGGACAATAAACGCTGGCCAGCCAGCAACACCCCCACTTCTCACAAATGAATACATTTTTAAAAAGTAAAACATTATAACACAAACAAGTCTTCCCACTTGGCCTAAGAATAGTGACAGCATGTTAGCAGCCTCCAAAGGGCATGTGCAGAGATAAAAAGCTAAAATAAGTTAAATAGTTTTTCACTACTGAAATAAAACACAAAAGCTTCGAGTGAAACAACAGAACTAAAGATTCATTTCCTGGTTTCTCCCTGTAACACTCTTTTAAATCGCACTATTTGGAGAAAAGAGAGCAGCATTTAATGATGGTTCCCAAGGTAGAATACTCACAGATCCAGGTCTTGGATAAGGTACCTTGCCCTCATAAGCAGTCCACTGATAGTCAGGTCCTTCCTTGTGAGCGTACGGTCCGTTGAACACCTCTCGTATATCAGCCATATGATAGACACAAACAGCATAACCTTGGAATACATTGCTGAAATAATATTTACAATATTTTTAAAAAATGAAATACCAAAATAAAATCCCTTTATGTCAGTATTTCAAATTAGAACCAAACTTTACACCATGTCTCAAAACTCTGCTTCTCAAACCATCTACGGCTAACATTCCCACTGTCGTTTACCCCCACTTTTAACATTTGACCATATGTAGTATGTATGGCCATCCAGTCAATATGAAACTGGACAAAGACTGTAAACTCAAACTCCACCAGCATAATCAGTAGAACTGAAGTCTAAATGTAGCAATTTGTAGCCTATAAATGGGAAAAAATGACTGTGAAAGTTGCCTGTGGTAAGAAAACCCAATCTGCAGTGTTGGACCTGTCATCCCAACTTAGTCTGAGCCCTATGTGATTTCAGTCCCACCCGCAGAGGTTTGACATTTCTTGTTTTCGGGAAGTGATGGTCTGGTGGCATTCTGGCTGGACTGTTCATCCAGAGACCCAGCTCATGTTCTGGGGACCTGGATTTGAATCCCACCACGGCAGATAGTTGAATTTGAATTCAATAAAAATCTGGAATTAAGAGTCTAATGGTGACCACAAATTCATTGCCAATTGTCAGGGGAAAACCTCATCTGGTTCACTAATGCCCTTTAGGGAAGGAAACTGCCATCCTTACCTGGTCTGGCCTACATGTGACTCCAGACCCACAGCAATGTGGTTGACTCTTAACTGCCCTCTGGGCAATTAGGGATGGACAATAAATTCTGGCCTAGCCAGCGACGCCCTCATCCCATGAGCGAATAAAAAAGAAAATAATCAATGGGAGAAAGGGAATAAGTGCTGCATTGTCAGCGTCATAATCCTAAAGCAAGTTTCAAAGAAAAAAATCTTATACCCATTTAATATTATTCCATTTAATCCATACCTACATCTAATTATTATTAACTGCGTTAACATAAGACAGGATTTCCAATAATTCTTCATCACGTCAGCCTCGACAGTGAATGATGGAAAGCTGACACAGTCCGGTCTGATCCCATTCCCATCCAACAGCAGGAGTTACTGAACTGTGGCTGCTTTTCCTCTCCCTTGTCCAGGGACGTTGAGTTTAATTGCACAGCTCTATCATATGTTTACCTGTTATCAGATCCAGCTAACCCAGGCACAGTCCCACCGCTCTGTCAAACTACCTTCATTGCTATTTATTTTCATAGAACCTCAAGGAACTGCAGAGCAAACTGCAGCTGAATCGAAAGTAATCCGATATTCATAAGCCATTGGGCCTGTGTTCTCACAGTTTATATTTTTTGAAACTGTAAAGTAAATTTGTAAACCTAATACTCCGTTCCAATTATACGTAAGAGGACAAAGCAGCCCACTTGAATGGTACCCCATCAATCATGTTCGGTATTCACTCCCTCCATCATCGGTCCACAGGGGCGGCAGTGTAGACCATTCATAAGTTGCACTGCGGGAACGCACCAAGACGATTTAAGCATGAACAAATCCTGTAGAGTCTACCACCTGGAAGCATAAGGGAAGCAGATACACAGGAACACTACCTCCTGCAAATTCCCCTCCAAGTCACACACCATCCTGATCTGGAACAGAATCACTGTTCCTTCATTGATACTGTGGAACACCCTGTGTAACAGCACTATGGGCATCCCTACACATTTCAGGACTGTAGTTGTTGAAGAAAGCAACTCACTACCGTCTTTCTCCAGGGTACTTAGGGACCGGAACCAAATGTTGGCCTAGCCCAGTAATGCTCACGTACAATAAATACGCTTTGAAAGTATAGAAGTTTTGAATTGACTGTGCTTAAAGCAACAAATGCTAGAGATCACAATGGGTCAGACAGCATCCATGGAGACAGAGGAAGCTAACCTCTAGGTGACTCTTTATCAGAGCCAGCTAAACTGGAAACATTAGCTTGCTCTGTCTCCATGGACGCTGTCTGACCCGCTGTGATCTCCAGTGTTTATTGTTTTTAGCACCTGCAGGAATTTACTTCCTGAATTGACTGTGGGTGTTTTTTTGTGGATGCCCAGTTAATGGTTCATGGCTTTCTCTAGACCCTTCTGTTGTATATTTTATACCTCAGATCTGTGTAGTGGTGACACTACAATCATAAAACCCCTACAGTGTGGTAACAGGCCATTTGGCCCAACAAGTCCACACCGACCCTCCAAAGAGTAACCCACCCAAACCCATTCCCCTACTTTATGTCTACCCCTGACTAAGGCACCTAACCTACACATCCTTGTGAAACATGAGCAATTCTTCTAACCTGCACATCCTTGAATTGTGGGAGGAAACCAGAGCACCCGGAGGAAAGCCACACACTGAACAGGGAGAATGTGCAAACTCCACACAGATGGCATGGGGCAGCACGGTGGCTCAGTGGTTAGCACTGCTGCCTCACAGCACCAGGGTCCCAGGTTCGATTCCAGCCTTGGGTTACTGTCTGTGTGGAGTTTGCACATTCTCCCTGTGTCTGCGTGGGTTTCCTCCGAGTGCTCCGGTTTCCTCCCACAGCCCAAAAAAAGATGTGCAGGTCAGGTGAATTAGCCAGACTAAATTGCCCATAGTGATAGGTGCATTCATCAGAGAGAAGTGAGTCAGGGTGGGTTACTCTTCGGAGGGTCGGTGTGGACTGGTTGGGCCGAAGGGCCTGCTTCCACACTGTAGGGAATCTAACCTACTCAGATAGTCACCCGAGGCAGGAGTCGAACCCAGGTCCCTGGTGCTGTAATGCAGCAGCGCTAACCACTGAGCCATACTGCCACCCTGAGAGGTGTGCAGTAGATTTTGGTTCACAATGCTTTAAAATGTCTACAGCTTGCTTCTGGCTCTTCCTTTCAGCTCTTTCTACGACTCCGTTTACTTTGTTTTTGAGTTCCCATCAAGGGGTTTAACCAGTCACAGGCAGTGAGCTGATTTACATAATCCAGCATACAACAAATGGACACTGCACCCTCTGCAGTGGATGCATTGGGTTGTTGCTTATGTTAACTGGTTGGTCATGACACTGGAAATATCACATACTAATGCAGTTCATATACCTGACATGTTACTGGAAGAAAGTGAGGACTGCAGATGCTCGAGATCAGAGTTGAGAGTGTGGTGCTGGAAAAACACAGCAGGTCAGGCAGCATCTGAAGAGCATGAGAATTGACGTTTTCTGGGAACATGATCCTCTGGTGTACCCTGCATCTGTTTTTATCTCCAAACAATAGGTTTCTCGCCAGTTTCTATCCCTAGGTGTCCCTGTTCTAAAACTCAATCCCACAACCAATCAGCTTAAGAGAGAAATGCAGTAATTTAATGCACCACATCATACATGTTATAACAGGAGTTACCAACCCTTTTGCTTTTTCTTTATTTTCCTGTGTTTCTTGCCTCTTAGAAACCTGGCCATAAAATCCCAATTTCAAAGAATCTGGAGCTTTAATCTATGAGCCTAACTGGTCAGATTAAAACACAAGAAGACTCACTGAGCATGTAGTGTCCCACTTATGTGCTGAACGTAGCTGTAATTGGGTAGCTGTTAAAGCCTAGGGCCAAGCGTGGATCGATCATATTCCAAACTACTATTCCAAGGCAGTATAGTGAGAAAGTTACTGCCTTTCAGATAAGGTTTTAAATCAAAGTCCTCAATACCTCTTTTCTGACGGACATAGAATCGTAGAATCCCTACACTGTGGAAGGAAGCCATTCAGCCCATCAAGTCCACACCGACCCCGAGCGCCCGGAGGAAACCCACGCAGACATGCAGAGAATGTGCAAACTCCACACAGACGGTCACCCGAGACAGGAATCAAACCTGGGTCCCTGGCACTATGAGGCATTTGGGTTAACCACTTAGCCACCGTCCCACCCCACCTCTTTTTAAAAGGATGTGGGCATCACCAGCTGGGCCAACATTTATTTCCCGTGAACTGAGTGGCTTGCTAGGCCACTTCAGAGGGTAGTTAAGAGTCAACTACATTGTTGTAGGTCTGGAGTCACATGTAGGCCAGACCGGGTGAGGATGGCAGTTTCCTTCTCTAAAGGACATCAATTGAACAAGATGAGTTTTCCTGACAATCAATGATAATTTTGCCATGCTCATAATTACTAGTTGTGTATTCCACCAAGCTCCATGGTGGATTTGAACCCAGTACATTAGTATGAGCACTGGGTTTTAATTCAGTGACATTGTCCTAAATCACTTTTTTTCCCGAACATCCAGAGATTGTGGATGGGAGAGATAAGTACAAGCAGAATAAACTCCCACTGCATCGCAACATCCATACACTGTCACTTTTCTTAGTTAAGACTAAATGAAAAGGTTTCCTACCTTATTGTGCTAAATAGAGCATAAATTTCAGGATTCTTCTCATCTTTCGTTCTCAGTAGAAACACATCCTCTGTAACACAGGTGAAGTGAAATTATACAGAATCCCCCAAACAAACCATTCTTATTTTGAAGGAAGCTTTTTTTGGCAGTTAGAATTCTCTGTATTGAGTTTGAATGTGCACTTTACAAAAACAGAGAATTAACAGCATGCCTTGGCACTAGCCCCAGGGCAAATGTGTTCTTCTCCTAGTGAAAGAGTAAGTGTATCCTAAAGGAACACACCTGGGACTTCCCTGGTTTTGCCTTTGGCTTTGCTGGAGCTGCCCAGTGTTGACATATCGTTCATGGATCCCCTCATTGCTAATGTTCCTCGACTTAACAATGACAACTGCAGCAAAATAATCTCCTACTTACCAAGCTCATCAAAGTACGTGTCTATTCCATCAGGTCCCGGGACAGAACATATCAGCCTGGCTTTGACAAATGTGCTCCATTTGTTTACTAGTGCCCTTTGACCTCCTGCGTCATTCTGAAACATACCATTGTAAACACCTCATTAATTATGTTGCATAATTTTCTGGCATCATTAACTCCTTAAATAAAGGCTTCTTCCACTCAGTTAGACAGCTGACATGCTAATTCCTATAAACATTTCAAGGGAAGATCGAAATCTGCATTGAGATCAAATCATAAAAGGACATTTTATCACAGCTCTGTCTTCCACTTCTCTGTTTCAGCTGGGTCTGCATGGCAAACTGGTATCTGTATTTAGATAGGGCACACTAAATCACTAAAACCTGCTGAAACTGTAGCCCTGATAACGAAAACCTGTACATGGTCTTGAAGATTTCAAGTGAAGGGTCTGTGGCTATTTCCCTTGACAGCGTGTTCCATTGTGCGACTGAGACTCCATTGGGTCGAAAGATTTTTGATACACTGTCTAGTAACAACTGGCTTTTGTACCTTGTGCAGATGGCTGTCTTGTGTCTTACCTGAATCAACGTGTCAAAATAGCAACCTTTCTTTATTGCTTGTCTTAATTTATGTCAGAACAATTGACAAGCATTCAAGAGTACCTAGGATTAGAAAAAGGCCAAAAAGTTCATTTTATTTGAGATAATGAGCTTGTATCTTCCTGTAATATTCCATAATCCCTTCACCACTTTCAGGTACTAATCTATATTTATCAGAACCACAGTTTGGAGGACTTACTGTTGACCTAGTAACTAAATCACTGTATCAAAATTATGCTCACATGCATATGAATGACCTTGGCTTGGCATACAGGGGAAAATTTTTAAAGTTGCACATTACACAAATCGTCGAAATATATGTAAACAGAACAACATTATACCTAGGAGCAGCAGCAGGCCATTCAGCCCCACGAGCCTGTGCTGTCATTCAAAATGATCATGGCTGATCTCAACTCAGCCTCGACCCCACTTTCCTGCCCGATCTCCATTACCTTTCAACCCGTGGACTGCAGCAGTTCAAGAATGCAGTTCATCACCACGTTCTCAACAGCAAAGACGCATGAGCAACTAATGCTGGTCATTCGAGCAACACCAGCATCGTGTGAGAGAACTAAAGAACCCTCAGGTTTTCCTGTTAAAATTCAGTAGGTTAACTGTCCCACATGCTGAATGGGATCTTAGTGCTTGTTGAATTTTAGTTGGCAGGCAATAAAAATGAGAAATTAAACTGTTCCCTGGGAGTTTGATTCTGCAGTGATATTGCAGCAAGCATGACATCCAAGCCAGGTGCACCCTCATGAAATGACTGAACTCCATTTGCCTCCTACAAAGCTGTGGAATTGAACCATTCACCAGCATTACACTGCCTATCTGTTCCATAATCCTGCTCTTTCCCAAACAGTTTAGTTTGTTGATTCAAATGTGAGCATTTCAAACACAGAACCTTCTGCGTGATTGATGAGGAAAGGGTTATCTACACCAGCCTTGTAAAGGTTATCAGTTCACTCTCCCCAGTCAGGTTATCAGACATGATAATCACTGATTATGGCTAATGATGGATGTCACTAATGTGAAATCCACATACAAAACACAAAGGCATGGGTACTACCAGTTATGGAACCAACGTGGATCAGTGGAGTTTTTGATGTTGAGACACAGTGGACAGTAAGATCATGATTCCATTGCAAGCTAGCTGATGACATTGGAGCATAGAATTCCTAACAGTGTGGAAACAGGCCATTTGGCCCATCACGTCCACACCAACCATCTGAAGAGCATGCCACTCCCTCTATTCTATCCCGGTAACCCTGCATTTTCCCATTACTAATCCCCCTAGCCTACACATTCCTGGACACTATGGAGCAATTTAGCTTGGCCAATCCACTTAACCTGCACATCTTTGAGCTCTAGGAGGAAACCAGAGCTCCTAGAGGAAGCCCACACAGACACAGGAGAACATACAAATTTCAGACAGACAATCACCCTGAGGGTGAAATCGAATCTGGGCCCCTGCTGCTGTGAGGCAGCAGTGCTAACTACTGAGCCAGACAATAGTGTAGCATTGAAAGAAGGCCATTCGGACTAAGACCTTTTGGAACAGAAAGCCACCTAGTCTCACCCTTTCCCCAGAGCCCTGCACCATTTTTTCTTTTAAGAATTTATCCATAGGTTAAAATTCTATGAAGACAGAGGTGCTAAATGTAAATTTGGTTAATAAAACAAGAATGTAAAGCTGATCTCACTAAAGTAGCCATGACAATTATCGCCAAATCACAGAAACTGATCAAGTTCACTAATGTCCTTTACAGAAGGAAATCTATTGTCCTTACCTGGTCTGACCTACACAACACTCCAGACCCATTGTAATGTGGTTGACTCTCAACCACTCTCTGAAATGATCAAACAAGTCTTTAGTCCAAATGCAATGAGTGACTGGCAACCAATACTGGCCTTGTCAGTGATAAATTAAATTAAATTAAACGGATGAATTAAAATCTGCTCCAACCATCCTTTCAGGCAATGCATTCAGATTGTAATTGTTGTACAAATAACGATTTTCTCATTTCTCCCCCAGCTTCTTTGGTAATTATCTTTCATTGGTCAGGGCACTGAGTACTGGAGTCAGGATGTCATGTCGCCGTGTTAGGCTTCACTTAGACGAAGGATGTGGAACCTTTGCAGAGGGTGCAGAAGAGGTTTACCAGGATACTGCCTGGATTAGAGGATATGAGATGTGAGGAGAGGCTAGAAAAACTCGGATTGTTTTCTATGGAGTGGTGGAGGCTGAAGGGAGACTTGATAGTTTATAAAATTATGAGATGCATGAACAGGGTTGACGGTCTGAATTTTTTCCCAGAGTTGAAATGTCTAATACTAAGGGGCATTTAAGGTGAAAGGGGGAAAGTTCAAAGGAGATGTGAGGAGACAAGTTTTTTACACAGAGAGTGGTAGGAGTCTGGAATGCATTGCCAAGGTGGTGGTGGAGGCAGATACTATAGGGGCGATAAAGGAACTTTAAGATAAGCGCATGGATATGCAAGGAATAGAGGGACATGGACCAAGGACAGGCAGAAGGGATTACTTTAATTTGGTGTCATGTTCGGCATAACATCGTGGGCCGAAGGGCCCGTTCCTGTGCTCTACTGTTCCATGTTCTATCTTAAATCTTTGTTTTCTCATTTCCAATTCTCCTCCCCACAGAAGCAGTTTTTTCCCCTCTTTGTTCTATTGGAACCCTTCCTAATTTTGAATACCATCACTCAATCTCCCTTCACCTTCCCTGATCCAAAGGAGAACAATCCCAGCTTCTCTCGTTTTACTCCATCTCTTCAGAATTATTTCTTGCTCATGAAGAGGGCTCACGCTTGTGGGTGGCACGGTGGCTCAGTGGTTAGCACTGCTACCTCACAGCGCCAGAGACCCAGGTTCAATTCCTGCTTCAGGTGACTGACTGTGTGGAGTTTGCACGTTCTCCCCGTGTCTGCGTGGGTGTGCTCCGGTTTCCTAAATTGCCCATAGTGTTAGGTGAAGAGGTAAATGTATGGGTGGGTTACGCTTCAGTGGGTCGGTGTGGACTTGTTGGGCTAAAGGGCCTGTTTCCACACTATAAGTAATCTAATCACTCTATTCTTTCAGTCCCTCATCTCACTATAATTCCAAAGTGTTGTCGTGGCTCCTGTCTGTTTGACAGACCGAGGGAATGGGCTAACTCTTTTCTCCGTGTGGGGTGAGTAGAGACACCTCGCACCACAGCATGTGACTAGACTAACAAAAGCAGAAATTGCTGGAAAAGCTCATTAGATCTGGCAGCATCTGTGGAGAGAAATCAGAGTTAACTTCTTGGGTCCAGTGACCCTTCCTCAGAACTGATGGCAGTTAGGAAGAAGTTATTTCATCTGTAGAAGATATGCTGGGGGAGAGGATAAGGACTAAATGATAGGTGGAGATAGAGCCCAAAGAGACAGAAGAACAGTTGGACAAAGGAGTGGATGACAATCAGCCTAGGAGAATGAATGGGGACAATTAGTGGCTGACAATGTGTAATAGCAGACCATGTGATAGCAAGCTGAAAATGTGTTGCTGGAAAAGCGCAGCAGGTCAGGCAGCATCCAGGGAACAGGAGAATCGACGTTTCGGGCATAAGCCTTTCTTCAGGAATGAGGAAGGGCTTATGCCCGAAACGTCGATTCTCCTATTCCCTGGATGGTGCCTGACCTGCTGCGCTTTTCCAGCAACACATTTTCAGCTCCGATCTCCAGCATCTGCAGACCTCACTTTCTCCATGTGATAGCAAGACCTGGTATGTGGGGGTTGGGGTAAGAACATGGGAGAAGGTGCTTCAAGCCCTAAACTTTTTGAACTCGACATTGAGTCAGAAGACTGTAGAGTTCCCAAGCAGAAAATGAGGTGCTGATCTTTCAGCTTGTGCTGAGCTTCACTGGAGCACTGCAGCAAGCCTGAGGCAGGGATGTTGGTCAGGGAACAGGGTGGGGTGTTGAAGTGATAGGCAACTGAAGGCTCAGGGTCAGTTTTGCGAAAACAGAACGGAGATGTTCTACAAAGTGGTCACCCAGTCTACGCTTCGTTTCCCCAAAGTAGGGGAGACCAAGTGGCCAGAGTGTTTTGCTCACCAAGAAAGCTCTGATTAAGTTGAGAAAAAGATGTAACAACTCATGTCTATCAAGGAACAGCAGTCCTCCCTCTCTTTCCCTCTCTGTCCTCCTCCATCAGCTCGATGAAGCCCAAGCTTATTTCTCACGCTGTGGCTGTTAATCTCCACAGGTCAGAGGATGAACGGGCAGAATAATCAAAGCAACATCGCACCATTTTGTGGCATTCTTAGTCCCAGGAATGAGAAAAGAATTTAATAAAACCTATCACAAGGATAGCTTAGGACCCATCTATTAAAGAAAACTTGATACATTTTCCGCAAATCCAAAACATTAACAGAAAAGTAAGTCTTAAAGGAAGGTTCCAGAACTGACTCAACTGCACTGTGCACGGTGGCACAGTGGTTAGCACTGCTGCCTCACAGCACCAGAGACCTGGGTTCAATTCCCGCCTCAGGCGACTGACTGTGTGGAGTTTGCACGTTCTCCCCGTGTCTGCGTGGGTTTCCTCCGGGTGCTCCGGTTTCCTCCCACATCACAAAGATGTGCAGGATCAGGTGAATTGGCCATACTAAATTGCCCGTAGTGCTAGGTAAGGGGTAAATGTAGGGGTATGGGTGGGTTTCGCTTCGGCGGGTCGGTGTGGACTTGTTGGGCCGAAGGGCCTGTTTCCACACTGTAATCTAATCTAATCTAATCAAATCTCCTTGAAGTGAAAAACGTGCTCATTTTAAAAAAAAACGTTCATTGAGAGCTCGTTTCGGGACTCCACCGTTATGGTCTTTCTGAAAAATTCCAATAAAAAGACTCGCCCCGTTAAAAAAAAAGTGTTAAAACAAATCATGATCTGAAAGAAAAACATTAAAAATAAAGCAACTGCTGTCAAAATCATAAAAGGCTTCCTGGCGCCTATTAAACAATTTCCTGGGCTCGAAACTTCAACTCACACGTTCGGGTTTTACTGTCTGTCAGACTCCGGGAAACACATTTCCAGCTATGACAACAGTCGCTGGGATCTTCAATCCCAAATCCCCAGCAAGATGGAATAAAAATGTATCAGGCAAACATCTGGTCGACATTCATGGAAGAGGTGGCTCCAAGGGGAGGGGGAGGTAGATGTTGTTGGGGTATGGGGGTGGGTAAAGGTGAAGGGAGAGATCACCTCTGCTTGCTGTCCCCCAAGTGGCACTCCAGGCTAAATCCAGCAGTGTTTTATTTGAAAGCAGAGTTAGACTATAATCCAACACTACTGTTCAGGCAGACTGATGGATCTTACTGCATTGTACACTCTCCTGCAGGCTCCCAACAACTGAAACATACTGCGTGACCCAAAATCATAGTCATCATAGAATCGCTACAGTGTGGAAAAAGGCCATTTGGCCCAACAAGTCCACACCAACCCTCCGAAGAGCATCCCACCCAGACCCATTCCCCCACCCTATGTTTCCCCTAACTAATGCACCTAACCTACACATCCCTGAACATTATGGGCAATTTTAGCATGGCCAATTCACCTAACCTGCACATCCTTCAGCTGTGGGAAACCGGAGCACTCGGAGGAAACCCACGCAGATACAGGGAGAATGTACAAACTTCACATAGACGGTCACCTGAGGTGGAAATCAAACCCAGGTCCCTGGCGCTGTGAGGCAGCAGTGCTAACCACTGAGCCACCGTGCTGCCCTATACAGTGAGACCTGGGGTTCCATCAGCTGGAACAAGAGGAGAAACCACTGGAGAAACTCAGCACGTCTGGCAGCATCTGTGGACAGAGAAAGCAGAGTTAACATTTTGGGTCCAGTGACCCTTCTTCAGAACTGATGGTAGCTCGAAAAAGGTGCTGAAGAAAGAGTGGTGTGAGTGGGGGAGGGGTAAACAATAGGTGGAGATGGAGACCACAGAGAGAGAAGAACACAGTTGGACAGACAAAGGAGTGGGTAAATGTCAGCCCGGGAGAATGAATAGCTACTAATGGGGATTCTTATTGGCTGATGATGGACTGCTTGTGGTAACAGCCCATGCGATGACAGCAAGATAGAGGAACTGAGGGAATGGATTAGAGTCTTTACAGGAAGCAAGTGTGAGGATGTATAGTCAAGGTAACTGTGGGATTCAGTGGGTTTGTAGTACCTGTACTTCACTCAATCTAGCCTACTGCATTCGCTGTCCACAATGTGGTCCCCTCCACATTACAGAAATTAAGCGTAGACTGGGGGACTGTTTCGCAGAATACCTACGTTCTGTCCGCAACCCTGAACTTCCTGTTGCTTGCCACTTTAACACAGCACCCTGTCCCCTGGCCAACATCTCTGTCTCAGGCTTGCTGCAATGCTCCAGTGAAACTCAGTGCAAGCTAGAAGAACGGCACTCATCTTTTGGGAACTCTACAGCCTTCAAGACTCAATGTAGAGTTCAATAACTTTAGGGTTTGAACATCACCTTCCATGTCCCAGGTTCAATTCCAGCCTGTGTGGAGTTTACACATTCTCCCCGTGTCTGCGTGGGTTTCCTCCGGGTGCTCTGGTTTCCTCCCACTGTCCAAAAATGTGCAGGTCAGGTGAATTGGCCATGCTAAATTGTCCATAGTGTTAGGTGCATTAGTCAGAGGGAAATGGGTCTGGGTGGGTTACTCTTCAGAGGGTCAGTGTGGACTTGTTGGGTCGAAGGGCCTGTTTCCAAACTGTACGGAATCTAATCTGGAATTCTCTGTACAGTTCTGGTTACCATATTCTTTTGGGTGGCACAGTGGCACAGTGGTTAGCACTGCTGTCTCACAGCACCAGAGACCCGGGTTCAAATCCTGCCTCAGGAAACTGTCTGTGTGGAGTTTGCACATTCTCCCCGTGTCTGCGTGGGTTTCCTCTGGGTGCTCCGGTTTCCTCCCATAGTCCAAAAATGTGCAGGTTAGGTGAATTGGCCATGCTAAATTACCCATAGTGTTAGGTGAAGGGGTAAATGTAGGGGAATGGGTCTGGGTGGGTTGCTCTTCGGAGGGTCGGTGTGGACTTGTTGGGCCAAAGGGCCTGTTTCCACACTGTAAGTAATCTAATCTAATCTTACCCCAACCACCACACACCAGGCCTTGTCATCACATGGGCCACTGTCAGCCACTAACAGTCGCCATTAGCAGTTATTGATTCTCCCAGGCTGACCTTTATCTACTCCTTTGTCTGCCTGAAAGTTGATCTCTCTCTGTCTCACTGGGTACCATCACTACCTATTGTTTACTTATCCCCCTCCCTGCCCAACCTCATCTTCGGCATATATACCAACCATTTCCCAGTGACAAACAGTTCTGAAGAAGGGTCACTGGACCCGAAATGTTAACGTTGATTTCTCTCCACAGATACTGCCAGACCTGCTGAGCTTTTCCAGCAATTTTCGCATCTGATTTCCAGCATCTGCAGTTTTTTTTTGTTACTGTTCCATTAGCTGGGTCTGGGTGGGCTGCTCTTCAGTGCGGGTCAGCGTGGACTCGATGTGCCAAACGGCCTCCTTCCTCAGTATAGGAGATTCTATAAATGTGCTATTGAAATGCAGGCAGCAGTTGTTTTAACCCTCTTCATTTCCATTGACATTCTAAAAAATCCCAGAGTTTCAATAAAGAGCGAATAGAGTCATAGAGTCATAGAGATGTACAGCACAGAAACAGACCCTTCAGTCCAAATCATCCATGCCGTACAGATATCCCAACCCAATCTAGACCCACCTGCCAGCACCCAGCCCATATCCCTCCAAACCCTTCCTATTCATATACCCATCCAAATGCCTCTTAAATGTTGCAATTGTACCAGCCTCCACCACTTCCTCTGGCAGCTCATTCCATACACGTATCACCCTCTGTGTGAAAAAGTTGCCCCTTAGGTCTCTTTTATATGTTTCCGCTCTCACCCTAAACCTATGCCCTCTAGTTCTGGACTCCCCCACCCCAGGGAAAGGACCTTGTCTATTTACCCTATCCATGCCTCTCATGATTTTATAAACCTCAATGAGGTCACCCCTCAGCCTCCGACACTCCAGCGAAAACAGCCCCAGCCCGTTCAGCCTCTCCCTATAGCTCAAATCCTTCAACCCTGGGAACTATAGACCGGTGAGCCTGACGTCAGTGGTGGGCAAGTTGTTGGAGGGAATCCTGAGGGACAGGACGTACATGTATTTGGAAAGGCAAGGACTGATTCGGGATAGTCAACATGGCTTTGTGCGTGGGAAAACATGTTTTACAAACTTGACTGAGTTTTTTGAAGAAGTAACAAAGAAGATTGATGAGGGCAGAGCAGTAGATGTGATCTATATGGACTTCAGTAAGGCGTTCGACAAGGTTCCCCATGGGAGACTGATTAGCAAGGTTCAATCTCATGGAATGCAGGGAGAACTAGCCATTTGGATACAGAACTGGCTCAAAGGTAGAAGACAGAAGGTGCTGGTGGAGGGTTGTTTTTCAGACTGGAGGCCTGTGACCAGTGCAGTGCCACAAAGATCGGTGTTGGACCCTCTACTTTTTGTCATTTACATAAATGATTTGGATGCGAGCATAAGAGGTACAGTTAGTAAGTTTGCAGATGACACCAAAAATGCGAGGTGCTGCATTTTGGGAAAGCAAATCTTAGCAGGACTTATACACTTAATGGTAAGGTCCTAGGGAGTGTTGATGAACAAAGAGACTTTGGAGTGCAGGTTCATAGCTCTTTGAAAGTGGAGTAGCAAGTAGATAGGATCATGAAGAAGGCGTTTGGTATGCTTTCCTTTATTGGTCAGAGTATTGAATACAGGAATTGGGAGGTCATGTTGCGGCTGTACAGAGCATAGGTTAGGCCACTGTTGGAATATTGCGTGCAATTCTGTTCTCCTTCCTATCGGAAGGATGTTGTGAAACTTGAAAGTGTTCAAAAAAGATTTACAAGGACGTTGCCAGGGTTGGAGGATGTGAGCTACAGGGAGAGGCTGAACAGGCTGGGGCTGATTTCCCTGGAGCATCGGAGGCTGAGGGGTGACTTCATAGAGGTTTACAAAATTATGAGGGGCATGGATAGGATAAATAGACAAAGTCTTTTCCCTGGGGTCGCAGAGTCCAGAACTAGAGGGCATAGGTTTAGGGTGAGAGGGGAAAGGTATAAAAGAGACCTATGAGGCAACCTTTTCACCCAGAGGGTGGTACGTGTATGGAATGAGCTGCCAGAGGAAGTGGTGGAAGCTGGTACAGTCGCAGCATTTAAGAGGCATTTGGATGGGTATATGAATAGGAAGGGTTTGGAGGGATATGGGCTGAGTGCTGGCAGGTGGGACTAGATTGGGTTGGGATATCTCGAGCCATTCTCAAGCCATTCGGTCAAGTCAGGGCTGTTCATCTTCGTCTACCCTGTTTTGCCGCCTGATCCCCCATAATCCTCTGAATCTCCAACTCACTGCACAAATGCGTCCGATGCGGCTGTAGATTGCTCGGACTTTGCCCTCTGACTCCATGGCCTTCTCCGTGAAGAAAAAGTAAACCTTGTCATTGTCACGATCCACGTTGTCTGGAATGAGGTGAGCGGCCACAAACTTGGGGTCTGCAGGAAGAGGAGGAATACCCTGAGATGGTGCCAGGGGTTTAGGACCCTTCCACATAGTGAGTGGTAACGATCAGTACCGACTGCCTATGAGGCTGGTGGAAACTGAGATGATGCATTCAAAGGGATTTGGATGGGCACTTGAGGGGAATAAATTTGCAGAGCATTCCTCATGTGTTTATCCAGGTTCCCCTTGAAGGCAGCAATTTGTTCACCTTGATTATTCCATGGGGCAGCAAGCTGTACATTCTAACCACTCTATATGTAACACAATAAATTATTCAATGTATAACAAACTCCCTAAATAACATATTTTGCTCATATTGTTGAAAAAAATACATATTTTCAAAGATTTTCAACTTGTACTCATCTGGACAAATGCAAGAATGCCAAATTTCAAAGAGTGCAACAATTTACACCACATTCAAACGGAGAGTTGATTATTTGTGTGATGAAGCTGTCGCTTTAAAATGGTTACTTTGTCCTTGTTTTTTTTGAAGAGAGGTCGTAAAGGCAGAGGTGCTGAAGTGTCTAGTTTAACAATGGAAGGGGAATGGCCAGTTCTCCCAGTTCAGGCTTTTTCTGGTTTGTTTTAGCTGTAGCAGTCACAAGATGTGAGTGCCCAGGGGAGTTGCAAGCTTCGGTAAAGAATTCCTCTGACTTTCTTCTGAAATCTCTCTCTGGATGTTGTTCCCTCCTGCCTGTAAGAATCTGTGTTTGAATTTACCTTTTTGCCAAGGGATGTGTTTATGGGATGTTACTAGATTGAAACAGTTAGTTAGTTAAGTTGCTGTATTGGGTTGGTTAAGTTTTCCAATAGTTAAGTGATTCTAAATTCTGCTTTCTTTTGTTTCAACTGTAGTGTTTAAATAAATTCTGTTTTGCGTAAAGCTGAGTGATTTGACCAGCTGCATCACACCTGGAAAACACATTTCACTTCTGCCTTTAAAATAAGAAAAAGTTAGGATCTAGGCTACCTTCTTAAAATATTTTGGGGGTGGGGGTGGGGTTCTGCCCTGGTGCATAACAGTTGCAAGTTGAATCTGATTGGTTTGAAACATTTCTAAGAGCATGCATCAGGGGAACTGTTGTCCCCAATGCTTTCGTTTAATTCAAAAAAAGCCTGGAAATGTACTTTTTTCCCTGCAAAATATGATTTTTTTATTCATTCACAAGATGTGGGCATCGCTGACTAGGCAGCATTTATTACCCATCCCGATATCCCAGAGGACAGTCAAGAGTCACCTACATTGCTGTGGGTCCAGAGTCACATGTAGGCCAGACCAGGTAAGGACATTAATGAACCAAATGGATTTTGCCAACAATTGGAAATGGTTTCATGGTTGAACCTGGGTTGTCAGAGCCTCTGGATTAACAGCCCATTGATAATAAGACCAGGCCATTGGCTCCCATAACATTCCTGAGCATTAATATATCCATATTCTACCAAACATTAAATGAGTGACATTACGAGCCCAACTGATAATCTTAAATTGGTTGTTGTGCAATTCTAGGCACACTTGTGATTGTTCAGCAAGTGCCATTCAATCGCGGAATCACATCTAACATTGTTATGTTGAGAGTTTCTCAAACATGGACGGGTTAAGTACAGTCAGTGCTCTTCCTATTGTCAACAGCCAAAGTGATGAGCTGTTTGACACTAAATACCATATAGCATCTTATGGAAATGTTTCAACCAATCAGCACCCTTTTTGGATGCGGTATAAATTGATGCTCTGTTTGGAATTTGACGTTCTTGTATTTGTCCTGATGAGTGCAAGGTGAAACGCTATGAAAACATGCACTTGGCTTATTGTTGAAATGGCCACTGATGATCGTCACTATTTACCTTGTAACATGCGCTGGTCGAGTTCTGTCCTCATGGCTGAGCGAGATCCCAGGCTGCGAAATATGACAGGGTCCCTCCCTAAGAAATCGGCTGTCAGTCCGGAGTACAGCTCCTCACCTGTGGCATGGAGACGCATATAGAGTCAAATAATGTGGATGTGTTCCTCTACACCTGACTGCACGGCAGACGGACCTTCCTAGCTACTGCCCAATCCCTCTCAATTCAAGCCACTATTGTCCAGTTTCATATCATATTGTAGCTTTCCTTTGTATCCTCACTCCTGCATTTGCTGGACTCCCTGGACTCCTATTTTTTAAAAAATGACATTAAAAATTCTCACTAAATAAAAACCGCAAGAACTGCAGATGCTGGAAATCAGAAACAAAACAGAAATTGCTGGAAAAGCTCAGCAGGTCTGGCAGCATCTGGGGAGAGAACGTTAATTTTGATTTCTCTCCCCAGATGCTGTCAGACCTGCTGAGCTTTTCCAGCAATTTCTGTTTTTGTTTGTAAATAAGTCTTATCCTTGATTTCAAATCCTTCATTGCCTCTCCCTCTCTCTGCAGTGTACTCCAACCCCACAACTGTCCAAGATTTCCGCACTCCTCTAACTCTTGGTCACCCATGGTTTTAAATGACAATCTTACCTTTACCTGTCGAGACCTTAAGCTCTGAAATTCCCTCCCAGATCTCTCTGTTTCCCTCTGCTCTTCTATGTTCCTCCACACAGTCTACTTAGTGTCATAGTCATACAGTCATAGAGATGTACAGCACAGAAACAGACCCTTCGGTCCAACTCATCCATGCCGACCAGATATCCCAACCTAATCTAGACCCATTTGCCAGCACTTAGCCCATATCCCTCTAAACCCTTCCTGTTCATAAACCATTCCAGAAACCTTTTCATCATTAATGAGAAGCTGCAACGATACCCATTTATGTGCTCAGTGTCAAACCTTGTTCAATCTTGCCTGTGCGCAGCCATATAAATGCAAATTGTTGTTACTATATAGTACTCAGGTATTGGCTGAGTGAGCTCAGGGAGGCACCATAGAAACAATATGATGAAGATGAATGGATCAGGGGGCTTGAATATCCAACTTTCCAATGTCTTCCTTCTTTCAATTTGACTTAACGAAGGTATTAACTAGTGGAATGTGCTCATTATAAGTCAGTGGGAGGTGGAACCATTTTCCAAACAAACATTTTCTCATTCCTCATGGACGAGTTGGACCAAAGGGTCTGTTTCTGTGCTGTATGACTCTATGGGTCTTTTAGGAGAAATTGACGACTGCAGATGCTGGAGATCAGAACCAAAAAGTGTGGTGCTGGGAAAACGCCGCAGGTCAGGCAGCATCCAAAGAGCAGGAGAGTCGACATGGTGAGTATAAGCTCTTCACCACTTCATCATCTTTGGTCCTGATGAAGACCTGATGCTCAAAATGTTGACTCTCCTGCTCCTCGGATGCTGCCTGACCGGCTGTGCTTTTCCAGCGCCACACTTTTTGTCTATGACTCTATTGTCAGAAAATATGATGGCCCTCTTCAAACCTGCTCTCAGTTCAGTAATCTCAGACATAATGAAAGCTATTCTGATCTGGGTCTGAGGGACTAACTGCTTTGTTGTTTTTTGCTCCTTTTGGGTGGTATGGTGGCTCAGTGGTTAGGGCTGCTGCCTCCTGGCGCCAGGGAATTGGGTTCAATTCCATCCTAGGGCGAATGTCTATGTGAAGTTTGCACATTTTCTCCGTGTCTGCATGGATTTCATCCCACAGTCCAAAGACGTGCAGGTTAGGTGGATTGGCTGAGCCAAATAGTGCCCAAGTGAATGAGCCAGGAATGCAGGGATAGGGTCAGTGTGGACTCAAAGGGGCAAATGGCCTGCTTTCAATCTGTATGATCTCCATTTGTTAATCAGTAAAGCACAGGGTTAAGTTCCAATCCTATCACATGGGGGAGGTGGTGACCTAGTGATATTATCACAGATGATTAATTCAGAGACCCAGGGTAATATTCTGGGGACTCGGGTTCCCAGAAATATGAGTTAAATGATGATCATCTGCACCGACCTTTCGAAGAGCATCTCATCCAGACCCAGTCCCTTGCCCGCCCCCAACCCTGTAACCCTGCACTTACCTTGGCTAATCTACCCTGCCTGCTTATCTGGGGGGGGAGACACAGTGGATATGTGGTTAGCACTGCTGCCTCATAGTGCCAGGGTCATGGGTTCAATTCCTTGGGCGATTATCTGTGAGTTTTGCATATTCTCCCAGTGTTTGCATGGGTTTCCTCCCACAGTCCAAAGATGCGCGGGCTATAGTAGGTGGGCCATGGGGAATGTAGGGTTACAGATTTGGGAGTGGGTCTGGGTGGGCTGCTCTTTGGCTGGTCAATGTGGACTCAATGAGCCAAATGGCCTGCTTCCACACTGCTGGGATTCTATGATTCCCTGGACACTACTGCGCAATTTAGCATGGCCAATCCACCTAATCTGCACGTCTTTGGACAGCAGGTGTGGTTGACTCTTAAGTGCCCCTCTGGGTGGTAAGGGATGGGGAATAAATGTTGGCCTAGCCAGAGAATTAATGTTTTAAAACTGCAATGCGAGAAAAACTAATTTCATATCACAAATGGGTAAGTTCAGTGCTGCAGATCTGTGGGTTGGGAAGATGAGAGAGTGAAGACTCATCTGCATAAGTTACTGGAGCGACAAAACCTCCCACTGACTCCACTGAACCCTGTTCATTTGGTCACGCGCTTTCTGCCCCTCAACTCAGAAAGGCCTCACCTTTTGTGAGTCTCAATTCCTTCAGAATTCCAGGCCAAGGGAATGGAAGCATCGGGAGGAATGGTGCTTCCCATAAGGAACGTCATGGGCTTTGAGACAACCAAGGGTTTTAGCTGGATGGATGGATCAGCACGGGGGTGAAAGGTCAAGGGGGGAGCAGGGAGGAGTCAAATCCATGTCATGCCTGAGTGAGAGAAGCGTGATGAGGTCCCACTGCAATCGTTGGGAATGCAGTAGCATTAGGGCAGGTTGCTGTCTCCTCACATTGTCACACTATTTTGTCATTCAGGAATACAGCACTAATGAGGCATGACTGTACTTTACTCGTATCTGGGGTCACCACGTTGCTAATGGAGACACATGGAATGTATTAGCTTGCTGCTAGTAATATGGTGATATACAGCACCCCTCCAGGGCAACATGGGACTGAAGGGAAAAGGTGTTTCCGACCTCACTGACAGATTGTTTGGGCCATTTTTTTTAGTTCATTTAGGGCCGCATTAGATACAATGGTTTGACTTTTGGGAACAGCCATTAAACTGGCCGGTGAGAAGCACGGTCTCTCTGTTCAACTATTAAAACCATCTTAATATCTCCCTGGTGCAGGTCTTTCTAAGAGTGATTCATTGACAGGATTAAAACTGTGGACTGCTTGTCAAACCATGAGCTAGGAAGAGACAGATTGGCACAAGAGTGTTGCTGATCTTAGACAGGATGATATGTAACTCAGGGAATTATATGAGATGAACAGCATAATCTCAAAAAAGAACTGCTGAAGAGGAAATATTGGGATTCCTTTAAAAGGGAATTCTGATTATTGGAGCCTCTTTGAAAAAGTACACTTAGCAGATTACTGAAGAGCGACTTCGCTGAAGATAAGAACAGAAATTGCTTGAGAAACTGCAGGTTTGGCAGAGAGAGAAACAGTGTTAACATTTTAAGTCTGATGTGACTCTTCTTCAGAACTGAAAAGGGCTGGAAAATGGTTGCATTTATCCTGTTGAGGAGGAGCGAACGGAACAGATTGCTCTTTCCCACTCAACCTGTTGGTTGGCCAATCCTAATCAGTGGTAAGACCCAATCAATGGTAATGTTAGCATGTTAATAGTTGGAGATTCAGTGACAATAATGTTGCTCAATGTCAAAGGGAGATGATGGGATTCTCTCTTGCTCGTGACAGTTATGCCCCCTAATGTAGCTATGATCTGAACCTGCAACCTGACCAATTTTCAGGACCTGAAAAGCAACAATAACAATGATTTATGATAATCAGTCGATCTTATAGCATGGCTCATTTAAATCTGCCAGACATGATGTACATTCATAAGCTCTCAATATCAAGATCTTGTTAAAGTTGTTTACTTTGGAAATTGAAAATTGCTTACCAATGAAAGTGCTCGCAAAAGGTCGGTTTGGGTCATGTGGACATTTGCCACGGCCATTTTGTATGCTGTTCACCTCCATCCTGAAAGCATGCTTGAAAGAAAACACAAACAGTGAGCGCGATAATTTCTAGCCTGGTTAATGGTGCCAAGCAGCTGCAGAATAATAATTCACAGCAAGTATAAACGTTTGTTCATTCCCCTGGCCTTCACTGTGGGCTTAACCGTCCCTGAAGTTTACGTTGAACATGCCGGTGTTAGTACCAAGGTTACGGTTGGTTATTTTGGATGACTGGTTTGCGACACACAGTGAAGCCAACAGCATGGGTTCAACTCCTACACCAGCTGAGGCTACCATGAAGAATTCTCCTCATCAATGTCTCCCCTCACCTGAGGTGTGGTGACCCTCAGGTTAAACCACCACCAGTCATCTCTCTCTAATGAGAGAGCAGCGCTATGGTTCAGGAGGACTATGGCGACTTTTAGAATCAGTGCAGTGTCATGATTCACAGTAAGTCTGTGGTGGAAGAACTGAATCCTAGTTTTATACAAGTGAAGTATTGAAGGAAATCTGAAACATACACACTTTTTACTTCTAACCCTGCTGTGTTTGCTGTTTGAATACAAGGTAAAACTGGGATTCAAAGGTAGAGATTGCTGGTGAAACTCAGCAGTTCCTGGCAGCCTCTGTGGAGGGAAAGCAGAGTTAATACTTCAAGTACAGTCTGACTTTACAGAGCTGAAAAATGTTGGAAAACCATTAACTCTGCTTGTCCCTCCAGAGATGCTGCCAGGTCTGTTGAGTTTCACCAGCAATCTCTAACTTTGAATCCCAGGTTTAATTTCCATTCAAGCAGCAGATACAACAGGATTAGAAGTAAAAGGTGATGTTCAGTAAAGCTGCATATCTGACTAAGATCTCTGAACAAGCAATGGGATATGGGTGTTTAAACATTGGACTCTAGTTGGCTAAACTCATCGGAGTTAGTTCTTCAGAGGGAAGATCACACCCTGGGTCTAGACATGTCCGAGGGGTAAAATAGCATTCAGTCTGACTACACCCTTCCCCTTGTATTTGAACTTATTGTTCCCTTCTGTAGGTCACTCAAAGTTAACAGTTGTATGGGGAGTACAATACACAAGGTCCTCGCCAGTAGATGCAATCATGACAAAAATATTCATGTCAACTCGAGACGAATTCTCATCAGATATCCTGGTTTATAGCCAGCGAGCTTTATGGTATGATAAAGCAGAGTCAGCGGGTCCTCTATGCTACTTTCTCCCCACCCCCACCCTCCTCTAGCTTATCTCTCCATGCTTCAGGCTCTCTGCCTTTATTCCTGATGAAGGGCTTTTGCCCGAAACGTCGATTTTGCTGCTCGTCGTATGCTGCCTGAATTGCTGTGCTTTTCCAGCACCACTGATCCAGGTCCAGGTTATAGACAGCATTACTATATCTCCCCTCTTCAGGTGCCAGCATGAAAGGTTTCCTGTCTGAAATCCCTGCAGTCAGGTATTCAGATTGCAAAACTGTACTTTGGATAACTGTACCAGAATCTAATAGACTGTCCACACTCTCTTCTGAGGAGTTGCATCTTAACTCCCAGCAGATTATCTCCACCTGTTCTGTGACTCTGTAACTCTTTCTAAAATGCTACAAAGGTTACGCCTCTCCCAACAGGGACATCCCTGACACAGTCTGAGTTGGCAATCTATGACCTTAAAAAGACATCTGATAGGAAATGCCAGTACAACAGTGACAGCTTGTATTTATGTAGCATCTTTGAGGAGGTTTCACCGGAGCAGTTATCAGACTGAGATTAACATTGTATCAAGGATTGACTGGTAAAAGGATATGTCTTAAGATGTCTCTTAAATGTGGAATGGAGATGTAAAGGGGGTGGGGGAGCATAGGCTTTGGGAGCAGGAGTAGGCCATTCAGCCCTTTGTGTCTATTCCACCATTCAATAAGATTATGTGTGATCTGTTTGTGGTCTCCATTTCAGTTTCCATCTGTCTCACATAACCTGTCTCCCTTGCTCATCAAAATCTAAATGAGCTTTAAATAAATTCAATGACCTAATGTCTACCACTTTTTGAAAAAAGAATGATCACCTGTGAGAGAAAAAAAAATTCCCCTCATCTCAATCTGAAACTGTGTTCCCTAATTCCAGTCTCAGCCACAAGAGGACACATCCTCCCTTGTATCTAACCTGTCGAATTCCATCAGGACCTCATATATTTCAATAAGATCAGCTCCCAGTTTTCTGAACTCCAACGAGTCCATTCCCCAGCCTGTTGAATCTTCCTCCGTTATCCCAGGAGTGAATTGAGCGAACTGTTTCCCCTTAATGACATCTTCATTTCAAAATTGTAAGCACATAGCAGATGTGATCTCTCTGTACAACTGTAGCAAAGAATTTCTGCTTTTCATTGAATCCCTACAGTGTGGGAGCAGGCCATTCGGCCCATTAATTCCATATCATCCCTCCCAGACCCAGGCCTCTACTCTATCCCTGCATTTCCCCTGACTAGTCCACCTAGCCTACACATCTTTGAACTATGGGAAGAAACCAGACCACTCAAAGAAAACCCCCGCAGACACAGGGAGAGCGTGCAAACTCCAAACAGACAGTTACCCAAGGCCGGAATCGAACCTGGGACCCTAACATCATAAGGCAGCAATGCTAACCATTGAGCCACCATCTCCCCACAACATGCCCCAACATTTCATTCGGCTTCCTTGTCACTTGCTGAACATGAATACTAGCATTTTATGATTCACTTACCAGGAGCCCTAGATCTGATTGCTATTTCCAAGTTCTGCAATCCCTCTCCATTTAAACAGACTACTGTTTGTCTGGTCTTTCTGCAAAGTTTCACATTATACTCTATTGGCCATTAACCGATCCATATCCTTTGTAGATTTATCTCCTCTTAAAAGTTTATTTTCCTACTAATCTTAGTGTCATTGGCAAATTGAATTACACATCCAGAAGAGATTTCCAGAATTTAGCAGTAATATCCTGCACGTTTCCCATCTGGATGCACTTCATTCCCGTGAAATGTGTGCACATTGTTGGTAAAGTCAACTTGCCTGTATCTTTTCACAGTGTTTAAATGCTTTGAGAGAAGCAATCACTGCAAGGTTAGCATTAGATGCCCATCTCTCATTTCCCTTACAACTGAGGGACTTGCTATAGCCATTTCCGAGAGTAATTACAAGTCAACCACATTGCTGTGGATCTGGAGTTACATGGGTAAAGATGGCAGATTTCCTTCCCTGAAGGGCATTAGTGAACCAGATAGCTTTTTGTGCTAACGATTAAGGTTATCTCTTCATTCTAAACAGTCCAGATTTATTAATTCATTCTAAACCCTGCCAACTACCATAGCAGGATTTGAACCCATGCCCTCCAACAACAGTACCATTGTACTACCATGTTCTTGTTGGTTCAGAGTACGCACAAGGTGAGAGAAGAGCTACTACTGGTGCCATTACACACTGAAGATCAGCTCTTCCACAAGCATGCTATAACTGGGAAAAAGCCAATGGTTCAGCCAGCATCTGGACCTGTGATGTATATCTCCATACACACAGCTCTGCTTTCAGTCTCGCTGGCTGACTGGGGTAAAGATATTTCTCACCACCCAAGGGAGAAACTGTAACCTTCTCCAGATATAAACCACTGGCCTCTCGACAATGTTCCCCTTTTGCCTTTTTACCTCTATTAGATTTCAAAAGCTGGAACTAGACAAAGGACTCGCAAGAGGGTAGCACATGTCCCGCTACTGATTAATCCAGCCTGCCTATGATCTGAGTGATTCCAATGTTTTGAGATCTGGTTCAGCCAAGCCAAACAGAAACAATCCTTTGTGGATGTCTTGAATGAATTATTATCACTGTGCGACTATTTGTTTTCATCATGCAAGTTTAGGAATCACTGAAAGTGAAGAATACTAATATCTCTCTGTTGTATATAGTGTTTAAGCCCCAAGATGCTCAGAGTATCAGGACCAGGTTTTCGCAGAAATTTTCTGCACTTGCCAGAAATAGTTTATCAAGGAGTATAATTTCTGCTGGCTGCTATGTTATCGTGACACAGGAACCATGCAGGAAGGTTTCCGATATTCTGACAATACTTTCATTTTTCTAAGAATAAGGGAGGTGAAAAACTTGGCCAAGACAATTGAAGTTCCAACAACATTCAAGAAACTCGATATCATTGAGGACAAAGCAGCCCACTTCACTATCACCTTACCCACTATACTCACTGTCATTGCCTCTGATCTGCAGTGGCAGCTGTGTGGATCATCTACAAGATGCACTGCAGTAACACGCCAGGTGTCCATATGCCAAACCCCTGACCTCCATTATCCAAAAGGACAAGGCCAGCAGATACCCAGGAACAACATGAGCTGCGGGTTACCCATCAAACCTGACTTGGAAAAACATCGCCATTCGTTCACCAAAATTCTGGAACTCCTTCCCTCACAACACTGTGAATGTACCTGCCCCTCATGGGCTGCAGCCTTCTAAGCAGGGATTCACCATGAGCAGTAGTTTCCTTTACATTTGGGGAAATGAAGCGTAGACTGAGTGACCACTTCACAGAACACCTATGTTCTCTCTGAGGAGAAAGTGAGGTCTGCAGATGCTGGAGATCAGAGCTGGAAATTATGCCCGAAACGTCGATTCTCCTGTTCCCTGGATGCTGCCTGACCTGCTGCGTTTTTCCAGCAACACATTTCCACCTATGTTCTCTCCTCAAAAGAGTCTCTGAGCTTCCCGTTGCCTGCCACTTCAACACCCCAGCCTGCTCCCTGGCCAACATCTCTGCCTTAGGCCTCCTGCAGTGCTCCAGAAAAGCTCAGTGCAAGCTGGAAAAACAGCATCTCATTTTCCACTTGGGAACCCTGCAGCCTCCCAGACTCAATCTACTCCAGGCCTTGCCATCACATAGTCTGCCATTAAAAACACAACCCATTGCTAGCCCCTGACAGTTCCCATTAACAGCTATTCACCCTCCCAGGCTGATTATTATCCACGCGTTTGTCTATCCAACTGTTCTTTTCTCTCTTTGGGCTCTATCATTTGCTGAGTACTCCCTCTCACCACTCTATCCTCTGCACATGAACTGACATTTTCCAAGCTACCATCAGTTCTGAGGAAGGGTCACTCGATCTGAAACGTTAACTCTGATTTCTCTCCGCAGATGCTGCCAGACCTGCTGAACTTTCCCAGCAACTTCTGTTTTTGTGTCTCACCACTAGCATCCTGTTTTATTCATTCATGGGATTTGTGGGAATCACTGGCTATGCCAATTTCCATTGCCCATCCTTCCTTGCCCAGAGTTAATCACTTTGCTGTGGGTCTGGACTCACATTTGGGCCAGATTAGATATAGATAGCAGATTGGCGAAAGTGAGGACTGCAGATGCTGGAGGTTAGAGTCAAGAGTGTGGTGCTGGAAAAGCACAGCAGGTCAGGCAGCATCTGAGGAGCAGTAGCAGATTACCTTCCCTAAAGGGTAGTGATAAACCAGATGGGAATTAGGTAACAATAATAGTTACATCGTCACTTTTAGGAATTTTATTGAATTCAGATTTTGCCATGGTATTTGAACCCAGTGGCCCCAAAGGATTAGTCTGGGACCACCGAGTTACTAGTTTAGCAACGTGAGCCCCATCCTCCTGCGAAAGAATAAAGAGAAACTTCCCTCTGCAAACGCAAGGTCACAAAGTGAAAGTGATGAGACACAATCTCCTGGCCCAGATATTTACATTTTCATATCTTGATTTTCTAAGTGATTAGCACTAGAAAGCAAAATGACAATGGTATGAAAAACAGAAAGGAATAAAGGAAGAAGCAGTTCCACACCATCACTTTTAAAAATTCACTCATGGGATGCATGGTTGCCTGGCCAACATTTATTGCCCGTCCCTAGTTGCCCTTGAGAAGGTGGGGGGGTGAGCTGCCTTCTTGAACCGCTGCAGTCCATGTGCTGTAGGTAGACCTGCAATACCGTTAGGGAGAGAGTTCCAGGGTTTTGACCCAATAACAGTGAATGAACGGCAATGTATTTCCAAGTCAGAATGGTGAATGGCTTGGAAGGGGACTTGCAAGCATTGGTATTCCCATATATCTATTGCTCTTGTCCTTCTAGATGGAAGTGGTCATGGGTTTGGAGGGTGCCGTCCCCAATGCTCTTTGCCGAATTTGTTCAGTGTATCTTGTAGCTAGTACACACTGCTGCTGGTGATGGAAGTGGACTATTACCCATCTCTCTCAGAATTTCCCAAGTTCTTCACATAAATTAAAGGATGGTATGGCAGTTTATATTCTGCAAAATAGCATGGCACAAACACTCTGCAGTCCTCACTTTCTCCTGGTACAAACAATGGTCAAGATGGGTGGCCAATTATATTTTGGTGTTGCTGGAGAGTGTATATTTGACTGGGTATCCAGAGAAATCCCTGTTCATCTTCTGACAGTATGGTGGGGTCCACAAATGTGGCACTAAGATGCCATGGCAGGCAGTCTAAATGGCTGTTTAGATGACAGCGAGACCAACAGTGTAGCACGCCCTCAGCACTGTGCTGCACTGCCAACCTAGGTTCAAATTGCAGGATCCAGCTTTCAGACACAGGCCACTGGGTGGCAATGGGACAGCAATGATATTAAAAGGTGAACTCACTCTCTCTATCTTCACAATCACTGTAAGTTTTCGATGGAAAACAAAGTATAAATCAGGCATAATTATTATCTTATGCAAATCAGGGTTCTGTGGTGAAGGTAGGGCACAAAGTGATTCAATTGGACAATTGAACGGAGGGGGTGAATCAAATTGTTTTGATAGATGAGATAGAGAAGAGCAATGGGCTGCAAAAAGAATGTGACATAGCATCTACCTGGTGCAGAAACAGCAGGAACTGAGTCAATGTGGACTGGCACTGCCCTGGGCTCCACCGTAATCCTTGTAGTGTGACTCCCTACCACCACCTCTGTTGGGATTGGTTTGAGTTGATGTATAACTTGTTTATTATGCAGAGGTAGTTCGAAACACAAACCATTTATTCAAATAATTTCAAACATCTGCGAACTTTACAGAAACAAAATCAGAAATTGCTGGGAAAACTCAACAGGTCTGGCAGCACCTGTGGAGGGAGAAATGTTTCGGGTCCAGTGACCTTTCCTCAGAACTGGGTCCAGCATCAGTGCCTTCACTCTATTTGTAGTCATGACCCAAGGGTCGGATAGCTCAGTTGGCTGGATGGCTGGTTAGTGATACAGAGTGATGCCAACACTGTGCCGGTTGAGGTTACCACAAAGGTGCCACCTTGTCAACCTCACCTCTTGCCTGAGGTTTGGTGACCGTCAGGTCAACCCACCATCAGTCGTCTTCCTCCAATGAAAGAGCAGCCCTACATTAGGGCTATGGCAGCTTTAGTCATAGCTAGGAGAAGCATGTCAAGTCTCTTTTGAGAATTTTGCCTCTGAGAGATAGGAGTCAGTCACTTGACTCAGCTGCTCTCTCCACACATCAAAGGAGTCAAGCACCATACAAGGATCAGTTATTAATCAAATACTGCACTGATTGTAGCTCTCTCCCGGGACTGAATGCCCTGCTTAATGATCATAAGGTATGAACAGGATAGTGAGCATTAGACGTTGTCTACATGGACTTTAGTAAAGACTTTGACAAGGTTCCACGTGGTAGACTAGTTAGTAAAGTTACACACATGGGTTCAGGAACAGCTTGCCAATTGGATACAAAATTGGTTTGACGGTAGGAAGCAGAGGGTAGTGGTGGAAAGGAGGAGACAGAGTGTGGTGGTGGAGGGGAGGAGAGAGAGGATGGTGATGGAGGGTTGGAGACAGAGGGTGGTGATGGAGGGTTGGAGGCAGAGGGTGGTGATGAAGGGTTCGAGGCAGAGGGTGGTGATGGAGGGTAGGAGACAGAAGGTGGTGATGAAGGATAGGAGACAGCGGGTGGTGATAGAGGATGGGAGACAGCGGGTGGTGATGGAGGATGGGAGACAGAGGATGGTGATGGAGGGTAGGAGACAGCGGGTGGTGATGGAGGATGGGAGACAGCGGTTGGTGATGGAGGATAGGAGACATAGGGTGGTGATGGAGGGTTGGAGACAGAGGGTGGTGATGGAGGGTTGGAGACAGAGGGTGGTGATGGAGGGTTGGAGACAGAGGGTGGTGATGGAGGGTTGGAGACAGAGGGTGGTGATGTAGGAGACAGAGAGTGGTGATGGAGGGTAGAAGACAGAGGGTGGTGATGGAGGATAGGAGACAAAGGCTGGTGATGGAGGGTTGGAGACAGAGGGTGATGATGGAGGGTAGAAGACAGAGGGTGGTGATGGAGGGTTCTGATGGAGGGTTAGAGACAGAGGATGATGATGGAGGGTAGGAGACAGAGGGTGGTGATGGAGGGTAGAAGACAGAGGGTGGTGATGGTGGGTTGGAGACATAGGGTGATAATGGAGGGTTGGAGACAGAGGGTGGTGATGGAGGGTAGGAGACATAGGGTGGTGATGGAGGGTAGAAGACAGAGGTTGGTGATGGAGGGTTGGAGACATAGGGTGATAATGGAGGGTTGGAGACAGAGGGTGGTGATGGAGGGTAGGAGACAGAGGGTGGTGATGGAGGGTAGAAGACAGAGCGTGGTGATGGAGGGTTGGAGACAGAGGGTGATGATGGAGGATAGGAGACAGAGGCTGGTGTTGGAGGGTAGAAGACAGAGGGTGATGAAGGAGGGTTGGAGACAGAAGGTGGTGATGGAGTGTTGGAGACAGAGGGTGATGATGGAGGGTAGAAGACAGAGGGTGGTGATGGAGGGTTGGAGACAGAGGGTTCTGATAGAGGGTTAGAGACAGGGGATGGTGATGGAGGGTAGGAGACAGAGAGTGGTGATGGAGGGTAGAAGACAGAGGGTGGTGATGGAGGGTTGGAGACAGAGGGTGGTGATGGAGGATAGGAGACAGAGGCTGGTGTTGGAGGGTAGGAGACAGAGGGTGATGAAGGAGGGTTGAAGACAGAGGGTGGTGATGGAGGGTTGGAGACAGAGGGTGGTGATGGAGGGTAAAAGACATAGGGTGGTGATGGATGATAGGAGACAGAGGGTGGTGATGGAGGGTAGGAGACAGAGAGTGGTGATGGAGGGTTGGAGACAGAGGGTGATGATGGAGGGTAGAAGACAGAGGGTGGTGATGGAGGATAGGAGACAAAGGCTGGTGATGGAGGGTTGGAGACAGAGGGTGGTGATGGAGGGTTGGAGACAGAGGGTTCTGATGGAGGGTTAGAGACAGAGGATGGTGATGGAGGGTAGGAGACAGAGAGTGATGATGGAGGGTAGGAGACATAGGATGGTGATGGAGGGTAGAAGACAGAGGGTGGTGATGGAGGGTTGGAGACAGAGGGTGGTGATTGAGGGTTGGAGACAGAGGGTGGTGATAGAGGGTAGAAGACAGAGGGTGGTGATGGAGGGTTGGAGACAGAGGGTGGTGATTGAGGGTTGGAGACAGAGGGTGGTGATGGAGGGTTGGAGACAGAGGGTGATGATGGAGGGTAGGAGACAGAAGGTGGTGATGAAGGATGGGAGACAGCGGGTGGTGATGGAGGATTGGAGACAGCGGTTGGTGATGGAGGATGGGAGACAGAGGATGGTGATAGAGGGTTGGAGACAGAGGGTAGTGGTGGAGGATAGGAGACATAGTGTGGTGATGGAGGGTTGGAGACAGGGGGTGGTGATGGAGGGTTGGAGACAGAGGGTGGTGATTGAGGATTGGAGACAGAGGGTGGTGATGGAGGGTTGGAGACAGAGGGTGGTGATGGAGGGTTGGAGACAGAGGGTGGTGATGGAGGGTTGGAGATAGAGGGTAGTGGTGGAGGATAGGAGACAGAGGGTGGTGATGGAGGGTTGAAGACAGAGGGTGGTGATGGAGGATAGGAGACAGAGGGTGGTGATGGAGGGTTGAAGACAGAGGGTAGTGGTGGAGGATAGGAGACAGAGGGTGGTGATGGAGGGTTGAAGACAGAGGGTGGCGATGGAGGATAGGAGACAGAGGATGGTGATAGAGGGTTGGAGACAGAGGGTAGTGGTGGAGGATAGGAGACATAGGGTGGTGATGGAGGGTTGAAGACAGAGGGTGGTGATGGAGGATAGGAGACAGAGGGTGGTGATGGAGGGTAGGAGACAGAGGGTGGTTATGGAGGGTAGGAGACAGAGGGTGGTTATGGAGGGTTGGAGACAGAGGAGACAGAGGGTGGTTATGGAGGGTTGGAGACAGAGGGTGGTGATGGAGGGTAGGAGACAGAGAGTGGTGATGGAGAGTAGGAGACAGAGGGTGATGATGGAGGGTAGAAGACAGAGGGTGGTGACACTGCTATTTGTCATTCATATAGACAATATAGATGAGATTTAAGAGGCATCATTATTAAGTTTGCGGATGACACCAAGGTTGGTGCTACAGTGATGCTGAAGAAGGTTATTTAAGATTACAAAGAGACCTTGATCAACTGGGCCAATGGGTTGAGGGATGACAGATAAAGTTTACTTACATTTTGGTGAGATGAACAAAGGCAAGGCTTATACAGCTAATGGTAGGGCCCTGGGTAGTGTTGTCAAACAGAGAGATTTAGGGGTTCAGGTACATAGTTGTTTGAAAGCTGTGATACTTGCAGACAGGGTGGTTAAGAAGGCATTTAACGTGCTTGCCTTCATTGGTCAGACCATTGAGTTACAGGTGTTGGGATGTCAAGACATTGATGAAGCCACTATTGGAGGACAGTGTCCACTTCTGATCACCCTGCTATAGGAAGGATATGATTAAATTAGAGAGGGTTCTGAAAAGATTTATCAGGATGTTGCAGCGATTGGAGTGCTTGACTTATTATGCTCAACTTTTTTCACCAGAACGTAGGAGTTTGAGGGGTAACCTTATAGAGGTTTACAAAATCATGAGGAGCACAGATAAGGTGAACAACAAAGGTCTTTTATCTATGATAGGGGAGTTCAAAACTAGAGGGCATGTTTGTTAAGTGAGAGATGAAAGATTTAAAAGGGACCAGAGTGGTAACTTTTTCACAAAGAGTGTGGCTCGTGTGTGGTATGAACTGCCAGAGGAAGTGGTAGATGTGAATAGAGTTATGACATTTAAAAGACATTTGGATAGGTACATAAATGGGCAAAGGTTCAGAGGGATATAGGCCAAATGCAGGCAAATGGGAGGAGTTTAGTTTGGGAAACATAGTTGACATGGATGAGTTGGACCAAAAGATCTGTTTCCATGCTGTAAGATTCTATGACTCTCTAATTCACTTTGTGGAGTTGGTGTTAAGTGCTCCACCTTCCTACTCAGGGACTGCCAACTAAGCAAAGCTAATACTTTTGCTGAGTCCTTTCCAAGTGTGGTGCTTTTCCAGCTGTGTCCAGATGTTTCCCAATTGATTGACTGATCAATGGAGAATGGACAAACATTGATGATCTCATGAACGGCATACAAATATTATACTAATGATGTGACTCACAATAAAATTAAAAAGCCTAATGCACACACTCATCCTGTCAATATCCATTTATGACCATTAATTATCAGATGTTTAAAAATGATTCCATTATAGGAATTCCCATGAGGTGCTCAAACTGTTTTTAACATCTCCTACAATAGACAAAGTACAGTTGCAGGCTTCGTGCCCTCAGGGATAACAGATGCTGTTCTCAATTTCAAACTCCCAAACCTTTGCGTATTGATTATAAAGAAGGGCTATTACCTCAAACAGTCCATTGAATAATTGATAGATGGAGAGCAGTCACTCTCTGACAATGTTTTGTGTTCAATAAATCAAGACCTCTTGTGCGACAAGCTAATTGAGTTATTAATCATTCTAAGAGCTGCATGTAAATCCAAGCCTCTAAGGGCTCTTCATCCAAACCAAAGTTGTATTCCACTTTTTGAATCCAATTTCTCCATGTCCTTGTGACTTGTTTGTCTCTTCAGCTAGTCTTCAGCTGAGCCATACAGGGTATGAACAAATGCTTGGCACTGGCATTGACTCATGGCATAACATCTTCAGCTGCTTCATCAATGACCTTCTCTCCATTGTAAGGTCACAGTGCACATGTTCACCAATGATTGCACAGGTCCAGCACCATTCGTGACTACTTCAACCCTGATGCAGTCCATGTCCAAATGCAGCAAGATCTGAACAATATCCAGGCTTGAGCTGACAAATAGGAGGAAACAGGATTAGAGTGGTGCTGGAAAAGCACAGCCAGTCAGACAGCATCCGAGGAGCAGGAAAATCGACGTTTTGGACAAAAGACCTTGATCAAGAATCAGCTTTTGCCCGATTTTCCTGCCTGCTGTGCTTTTCCAGCACCACTCTAATTTTGACTCTAATCTCCAGCATCCGCAGTATCTACTTTTGCCAAATAGAAGGCAAATGCCAGGCAATGAGCATCTCCAACAACAGAGAATCTAATCAATGCTCCTTGACATCCAATGGCATTCTCATCACTGAATTCTTCACTATCAATATGCTGGACCAGAAACTGAACTGGACTACCAATATCAATACTGTGGCTACAAGAGCGGGTCAGATAGGAATCCGAGAGTCATTGAAGCCTAGCTTCCAAAGCCTGTGCTCCCTCTACAAGGCACAAGTCAGGAATGTGATGGAACACTCCTCACTCAGCACCAACAACATTCTAGAAGCTTGACACCACCCAGGACAAAGCAGTCCTCTTGATTGGCACCACATCCACAAGTATCCATTCCCTACATTACCAGTAGCAGCAGCATGTACTACCTACAAGATGCACTGCAATAACACACCAAGTTTTCTTTGACAGTACCTTCCAAACCCAAGACCATGACTAACCAGAAGCACAAGGTTAAAGATACATGGCAACACCGCCTCCCCCCCCTCCCCCCAATAAGTTCCCCTCCAAGCCTCTCACCATCCTGCCTTGGAGATATATTTGTGTTCCTTTGGTGTGGCTGGGTCAAAACCCTGGAACTTCTAGCCTAATGGCATTGTGGGTGTACCCATACCAAATAGACTACGGTAGTTCAGGAAGGTAGCTCATCACCACCTTCTCAGCAACAACTATGGATTGGCAATAAATGCTGGCCCAGCTAGAGATACCCCAACCCTGTGCATGATGAAAAGAAATGAAACACCCAACTGCTCTTTCTGGTGAATCCTAACCACCCCACAGGGCTGATCCACAGCCTGTCCCTTACCCTTATTTATTCTCCTGAAACTACGTATTCAAGGTTTAGTATAACTCCTTCAACTTCCCTCTCCCTCATGTTCTTAAGCTGGCAGGAAAGAGGAGTTAAGGCCTGGTCCAGATCAACCATGATCTTGTTGATTGGCAGAACAGGCTTGCGGGGCTGAATGGCGTACTCCTGCTCACATTTCTTACAATCGCGCATTCTTGATCTTCTCAGATCCCAGGACAGTAACTCCAACCTCTCAGAGGTCCCTTTGTGATTATAGATCCAGGGAGATCTGAAAGGGAGGGGGATGGCGAGAAAGTGGATTCTTCCCTGATGTTGTGGCGACACTGTCACCGAGTGGCTCAGTGGTTTGACCCAAGCCGTCATGTAACAGACTTCCAACAGTGCATGAGGATTAAGTAAGCAATTTGGTTAACCCTCTGTCAGATGACTCCCCCTTTCCATTGAGTAGCCTAATGGAGGGATTGCGTACACAAAATCATATATGACAATCAGTTGCAACATCTCACATAAAGATTAATGATAGAATTTCACAACATATACATTGACTTGCACTCTAGAAATTGCAAGTTGGCTGTTGTACAGGCGCCATACAGTCCAACAAGGTATTGCTGGCAACTGTTATAGAATAGTTAACTTGTTAATAGATGTACAGTGGAAATTAGCCAACTTTTGGATGATTAAATCCTCATGAATGCAGTTTAGCAACATGATGTTATAGTCACATAGGTCAGAAAGGGATTAACTAAACTCCAATGATTAACCAAACCGTCTGACAATCTCTCTGATTCATTTATTCAGACAGATTATAAACAGCAGGCATTATTTTCATCTCTCCATCAATGCTGCTCCTGGGGGCCTGTAGTTTGGTGTCTGTGCTGTCTACTGCCGACTGTACATCAAAACCTTGCTATAATGAAACAAGTAAAGCATCCATCAGTTATGCTTACAGATATCTTTATGATTGGAATTAGAGTAGACGGATGTTTGATGACCAGCATGGACACAATGGGCTGAAGGGTCTCTTTCTGTGCTATAAAAGCTCTGCTAGGTTTGATGTTGAATTGTCCATGGATCACCATCAAGCAGGCGTGGTACACAGACCAATCCATGGTTGAATGCTAAAGATCTAATGCTTGGCAAAATGGGTTCATGTCCCATCACTGGCCCTCCAATGAGATGCTGAGGGAAGGCTGCATTGTTGGAGGTGCCATATTTTGCGTGGGATATTAAGGTGAGACCCCAGCATAGCCTCAACCTCTCTGATCAACACTCTCTGAGTGGCTTGTAAAACCATTTTAGAGGTTAATTTAAGTGTCATTCATAAGTCTGGTTAGAGACAAAAAAAACTGCACATGCTGGAATCCAAAGTAGATAGGCAGAAGGCTGGAAGAACACACAGGACTGAAGAAGGGTTACATCTGAAATGTTGACTTCTCCACCTCCTGATGCTGCCTGGCTTGCTATGTTCTTCCAGCTTCCTGCCTGTCCACTTTTAATTTGTAAGTCTGGGATATAAAGAAATGGTGATCATGAAATGACCAACAATTGTTGTGAAGCCTCATCTGGTTTACCTCTGTTCTTCGGGGAGGGGAATCGGTCATCTTTACCTGGTCTGGCCTACATATGGCTCCACACCCAGAGCAATGTGACTGATGCTTCCCATACCTCTCAAATGGCCCTGCAAGCCACTCAGAGAGTGTTGATCAGAGAGGTTGTGGCTACGCTGGGGTCTCACCTGAATATCCCATGCAAAAGGTGGCACCTCCAACAATGCAGTCTTCCCTCAGCATCTCATTGGAGGGCCAGTGATGGGACATGAACCCATTTTGCCAAGCATTAGATCTTTAGCATTCAACCATGGATTGGTCCGTGTACCACGCCTGCTTGATGGTGATCCATGGACAATTCAACATCAAACCTAGCCAGTCTGGAGGGCCAGTCCAGATTTAGACTGTAAGTTACAGAACCAGAAATGGGCCATTCAGCCCATTGGGTCAGCTCCACCCTTCAATGAGATCTGGGCTGATCTGATCATCCTCAGCTCCACTTTCCTGCCTTTTTCCCATAACCCTTGGGTTCTCTCCTTTATGATTAAAAATCTCAGCCTTGAACATACTTAATGAAACAGCTTCAACAAAAATCTACAATCTTCTAACACAGAGGCAAGAGAGCTGCCTACTCAGCCGCAGTTGATATCCCGAAGTCAGCTGAGTTGGCCAGTGCTTCACAAGCCCTGTATTCTTGGAGAATACAGACTGAAACATCAAGTTCTAAACTCAGCCTTTCTTCAGCCACTGTGCACATGGTCAATACAGGATGGGAGGCAGGAGACTCGCTCCCTATGAGATCTCTGTGCACTCTAAGTCTCTGCACACACAAAACATAAGCAAATTATCCAATACCTAGTCAGTCTGCATGTGCAGAGGATCTGACAGAAGCTGCACCCGATAAATATTGATTATTGATTCAGATGGAGCAAACTTAGACACCAAAAAGTTTCATTTCACACTCCTAATTCTGTTTAGATGTTTTTGTAGAGCTAATAAACGGTTTGACTCAAAGCTCAGAAAGAATTGGCTGCTGCTAAGGATATGAAGCAACTCCAGAAACGTGCCTTCCAGAGCAGGAAACATTTAAGCTGTCCAATTTAAGCAGCTGTACTCTGCAAACTGCAGCTTTGACATATATGAGGAGGTGATGGCCTAGTGGTAACAGTGCTGGGCTGTTAATCTAGTATTCCAGAGACACGGTTCAAGTCCCACCATGACAGAATGGTACAATTGCATTGCAGAATGCAATAAAAATTTGGAATTGAGAGTCTAATGACGACTATGAATCCACCGACCTGCCTTGCTAATGCCCTTTAGTGAAGGAGTGTGGGGACACCAACTACATGTGGCTAGCTCTTAACTGCCCTCAGGGCAATTGGGAATCAACAATAAAACAGCAACTCTCTTCATCCTCTGAATGGAGAGCAAATATTTGATCTGGGAAGATCACTGTGAACTAAAATGAGGACAGAGATCAGGAATTGTGGCAGCAGCACTTGTTAGTAACTTGCTCTTCAGTGCCATGTGAACAGTGGTCATGGAGGGGAGGGGTTTCTGGATATTTACCATATGCCAAGATATGACATGACCATATTTACATTGAATCATAAATGCACAAATGTACAAATACAGATATTGCTGAGGTTTTCCACTGCACACCCATCAGGACAAATACAAGCATGACAAAGATTGAGTGATCACAATAATTTATACTACAGGGAAAAGGAGCTGCTGATTGGTTGGCAAGTCCACTCTAATTGGCTAAGTCCTCACTATGGAAAAAGCAAAGAAACTTTCTGCATTCAAAGGCTTTTCTTAAAGTGTGTTCATGCGATCTGAGTATCACTAGCTAGAACAACCTTTACTGCTTATCCCTAATGGCCCAAAGGCTGTTCAGAGTCAACCACATTGCTATGGGTCAGGAGTCACATGTAGGCCAAACCATGTAAGGAAGGCAGTTTCCTTCCCTAAATATCATTAGTGAACCAGATAGTGTCTCCCAACAACAGACTCTTAATTCCAGATTTTCTTTTTCAATTGAAATCAAATTCCACCATCTGCCATAGTGGGATTTGAACCCTAGATTGTTACCAGGGTTTCTGGATTAATAGCCTAACAATGATACCTCTGGGCCATTAGCTCCTTGTGAGTCTTTGGAGCGCTGTGTGGTGTCTCCATCATTAGAGACATTTAATCAGAGACAAAGAGGTTTTTGCTCTCTCACAGAATCAAGGTTCATGCGGGGGAGGGGATGGGGGCAGGAAAGTTCATGCCACGACTGGACTGATTGGCAAGGCAGGTTTGGTGGGTCACTTGCACTAATTTGTTGTATCTGGTGAGGTGTAAACTCCCCAGGTTCACAGTGATTACAAAGATAAGGCAGAAAATCACACATGTTTTTTAATATCTTCTGATCAGAGATGTTGTGACACATCTTGGGAAGCAAGTGAGACTTGAACCCAAGCTTCCTGGTTCAGAGGTATGGATACTACCACTGTGCCACAAAATCTTTGAGATTATGCCCTTTGCTCTTTTTATTCAAAATCTGTCAATCTAGCCGTGAATATACTTAATGGCCCAGAACCGGCAGCCCTCTGCAGTAAAGAATTCCACTACTGTCTGAGAGAACAAATTCCTCCTCAACTCTCTCTGAAATGTGCAACTTTCTACTCTAAGATTATGCCCTCTGGTTCTAGCCGCTCCTAAAATGGGAGACAACCTCTCCACATTCGGGATGTTTTAACAAAACTCTGGAACAGGCAGGACTTCAACCTGTGTCTTCGGGAAACTACTACCATACAGCGTGTTCTGCCCGCTCTGGTTAAATCTTGAATAACCTGAATTGGAAGGGGACTAATATATTGGGAGGGAGATTTGCTAGAGCTGCTCGAGAGGATTTAAAACTAGCAAGGTGGGGGGATGGGACCCAGGGAGGTAGTGAGGAAAGAGATCAATCTGAGACTGGTTCAGTTGAGAACAGAAGCGAGTTAAACAGTCAGGGCAGGCAGGGACAAGGTAGGACTAATAAATTAAACTGCATTTATTTCAATGCAAGGGAAGGCAGATGAACTCAGAGCATGGTTAGGAACATGGGACTGGGATATCATAGCAATTACAGAAACATGGCTCAGGACTGGTAGCTTAATGTTCCAGGATACAAATGATACAGGAGGGATAGAAAGAGAGGCAAGAGAGGAAGGGGAGTGGCACTTTTGATAAGGGATAGCATTACAGCTGTGCTGAGGGAGGATATTCCCAGAAATACATCCAGGGAAGTTATTTGGGTGGAACTGAGAAATAACAAAGGGATGATAACCTTATTGGGATTGTATTATAGACCCCATAATAGTCAAAGGGAAATTGAGGTACAAACTTATGAGGAGATCTCAGCTATCTGTAAGAATAATAGGGTGGTTACGGTAGGGGATTTTAACTTTTCAAACATCGACTGGGACTGCCATAGTGTTAAGGGTTTAGATGGAGAGGAATTTGTTAAGTGTGTACAAGACAATTTTCTGATTCAGTATGTGGATGTACCTACTAGAGAAGGTGCAAAACTTGACCTAATCTTGGGAAATAAGGCAGGGCAGGTGACTGAGGTGTCAGTGGGGGAGCACTTTGGGACCAACGACCATAATTCTGTCAGATTTAAAATAGTGATGGAAAAGGATAGACTGGATCTTAAAGTTGAAGTTCTAAATTGGAGGAAGGCCAACTTTGATGGTATTAGGCAAGAACTTTCAAAAGCTGATTGGGGGCCTGGGGTAGGGGAGTCCAGAACTAGAGGGCACAGGTTTAGGGTGAGAGGGGAAAGATACAAAAGAGACCTAAGGGGTAACTTTTTCATTCAGAGGGTGGTACGTGTATGGAATGAGCTGCCAGAGGAAGTGGTTAAGGCTGGTGCAATTGCAACATTTAAAAGACATTTGGATGGGTATATGAATAGGAAGTGTTTGGAGGGATATGGGCTGGGTGCTGGCAGGTGGGTCTAGATTGGGTTGGGATATCTGGTCAGCATGGACGGGTTGGACCGAAGGGTCTGTTTCTATGCTGTACATCTCTATGACTCTATGTGCTTTGTTTTCTTTTCATCCTTTATTTATATCCAAAAGTTTTTCATCTGCTGGAGACAAAAAAACCTGCAGGTGCTGGAATCCAAGGTAGACAGGCAAGGGGCTGGATGGACACAGCAAGCCAGGTAACATCAGGAGGTGGAAACATCAATATTTAGGGTGTAACTTCTTCAGGTCTTCATCCATTAGCCACTACTGGTACAATACCCATGTATTCAAACTGATTGATATACATGTAAATGCAGGTGGCAGAATTTCATTTTTAAACAAAGTAATAGCTCTTTTGGGACACTGAAAATAATATTGGACAACTGAATGGCATGCTGGGAAAACTGGCCAACAGAACAGGTATGCAAACCAGTTACCATGATTGATTGTATTGAACAAATGTTAATGAGACAGTGAAACTGAGCTATTAAGCCAGGAAGCTTGCAGTATCCATTGCCAAATTGAATCAAGCCAGAGTGACATGCAAGCCATTCACCCCAATTGACCATTGAACGTGTTGTTGATGAGACAATGCTACAGGTTTTGGGTGGAACACTATATCTGAGTTTCAGTTGAACTGTTTTTGAGACAGTTTGGCTCCAGGGGTTGGCTCAACCATTAGGGAAACTTGCAACATCCAATATTGTCTTTTGTCACACACTTCCTGAGATTCAAACTCAAGTTAAATTATGCTACAAAACCAGAAATTGCTGGAAAAGCTCAGCAGGTCAGACAGAATCTGTGAAGAGAAATCAAAGATAATGTTTCGGGTCCAGTGACCCTCCCTCAGCATCCACAGTTCTTTTTGTTTTTATTAAATGATGGTAATTACATTGTTGTATCAAACTGCTGCTCAGCCCCTGTACTGGGAAATGATGTGGATAACTAGTTAATAGAAGCCACTCAAATCAGAGAGGTTTCTCACATACTCCTGAGAACATCAGGACCAAGCAGCAGGAACTGAGGTCTTTCTGCTGAAGTTAAATGGGGTTCTGTTCAGTGATCGGACCCTGCTAGTGCCTCAAATAAATGTAAATATCGTCTTGTATGTGTAAGGGATGTCTTTGTTTTTTTTTTGGATTGAGTCAAACTCCAATGTTTGTTTGTTCCCTTGAAATGCTACTGCCCAGAACCGAACTGCATTTGTGACTGTGTATATACACTAAGATAGTTTTTATGACTAAAGCATATTTTTGAAATAAAACATCCCTGGGAGCAGGAAGTAATGCTTCAACTCCAGACTGACCGGCTGTAATTGGGGTAGTACGTACTTTCTAATATCTGGCACTCCCAAAGCGGATTTTAAACTAGTCTGTGGGCATAGATATTTAAGAACTGCAAGGTTACTCAGGATATTAGAGGGAAAGACTGCCTTTTTAGCATTGTATATGTATCTATCCTGTGTTTCAAAGATAATAAACCATGTTTCATGGTAAACCACGTCTCATTATTAGTGTAAAATGAATCCTACTAAGTAAGCAAGTAGATATTACCATACAAAAATGAATGCCCTTTAAAGGCAATGCAGCTCACCAATAGGTGAGGGGGACAGAGAGAGGGAGGGGGTGGAGCTAAATCAAAATGGAGTTGGAAGGTGACCAGACCAAACCCCCTCAAAACATATCAAGGAGATCGCCTAGACCCTAACTTTTAGCATATTTAAAGGCAAATGTAAGGTGCTGCATTCCAGATGTGGCTTAATTGGTCAAACTACTAGGTTTTTAGCAAAGCACACTTTATTCTTACAGCACAGTTAAAACACAAGCAAAAAAAAAGAGGAATTGGCATAACTTTAACTCTATTTAAATACTTAACAAAATAATATCTTATTTAACTACTACTCATCACCTGTTCTGAAACAGATTTCCCTCACTTGCTAACTTCTCCAGATCAGAAGAAGGAACACTGCCAGAATAAATCCAGCAACAGAGCGAAACCTCACGCGTTTGTAGCAGCAGCAGCATCGAGAGATAGAGAGCTGTATCTAGCATCGTCAACTCCAAAGACCCCAGCTTCAACAACTGAACACAAAAATTAAAACCCTGGGTCTGTGTCAGACTAACTCCACCCACTCATGCTTCTTTTGTCGAACAAGATAACCTAAAGATAGTTTCTCTGCTTTCCATGGAGTAGGTTTACAACACAGGACAGAACAAATCATTCTTAAAGCATATATTGTCACACGAGGGAATATGTCCTTGATTGTAAACGTATATCACTTCCAGTAGGTGTAAATGAACAATGTTCTGAGTTGTCCAGAATCTTAATTTGGTTGTGATGTCACTTATCTCCCCCCCAAGACAGCATGCATCAGCATTGCTGACAGAAAGAGATCCCCAAATCCCCCTTTCATTGCTCCACACTATAGCTTTGGATGACGTGGATCCACTGGATATCAACCTTCTTAACCACTAACCCCCTTTCCAACACAGGTGATCAATCCTTAAAGGTGTTCAGTCCTTGACATCCTCATCATGGGGTGGCATGGTGTCTCAGTGGTTAGCACTGCTACCTCAGAGTCCCAGGGACCTGGGTTCGATTCCAGCCTCAGGTAACTGTCTGTAAGGAGTTTGTACATTCTCCCCGTGTCTGTGTGGGTTTTCTCTCACAGTCCAAAGATGTGCAGGATTGGCCATGCTAAATTGCCCATAGTGTTCAGGGTTGTGTAGGTTAAGTCAGGGGAAATGTAGAGTAACAGGGTAGGGTCTGGGTGGCTTACTCTTTGGAGGGTCAGGGTGGACTTGCTGGGCTGAATGGCCTGTTACCACGCTGTAGGGAATCTATGGTCATTTCTGAAGGAAGTTGTCCCTGCCATTTGTCTTACATATTCCTTTCACAATGAACATGCATTATCTTCACACGGGTTCCTCAAGTCCCCTTTCTCTAGCTCATTCATTTTCTTCTACGTTGACATACAGCCACCTCGTTGATGGATTGTATCACTGTCATCTCTCTCTGAATTTATGTCGCCTCTCTAATCCTCTCTTTCTGAAGCTGAAGTGACAGTCAGTCATCCCTGGGAACTGTTCCAACTTTTGATTATTTCTCTGCCCTCTGGTGAGATGCGAAGATCTTTCGATATAATTAAAGACTCCCCTAACAGACTGAAGCTAATGTCCTAACTTCTCTATTCTGAAGTGAGAGGCCAGGAGGGATATTAAATTGGAAAGGGTGCAGAATAGATTTACAAGGATGTTGCTGGGACTGGAAAGTTTGATAGGCTGAGACCTTTTTCACTGGAGGGTAGGAGGTTGAGGGATGACCTTATAAAAATCATGAGGGGCATGGATAGGCTGAACAGCCAAGATCTCTTGCCAGGATATTGGAGTCCAAAATTAGAGGACATGGGTTTAAGGTGAGAGGGAAAAGATTTAAAAGAGAGTTGAGGGGCAACTTTTCCACGCAGAGGGTGGGTCGTATGTGGAATGATCTACCACAGGGAAGTGGTAGGTTTTAGCGAGTTTTGAGAAGATTTGTAGCTCAGTATGTGTGTATGAGGTTCAGCGAGCAAACCTACATCCAATGGTAGGTGCATGTACAGTTACAACATTTAAAAGACGTTTGAACAGCTATATGCATCAGAAAGGTTGAGAGAGATATAGGCCCAATACAGGTAAATAGGACGAGTTTAGTTTGGGAAACCTGGTCGGTATGGATGAGCTGGACTGAGGGGTTTCTTTTGGTGCAGTATGTCTCCATGACAGCTACCTCTTGTAAGTCAAAGAGCAGTTACGTACACTGCTGTACCACACTTGAGAGTGAACAGAAAAACACAGCGTGGTGGAGAAACCTGTGTAAATGCTGGGCTCCCAGTAGTGGAGCAGGAGTTACCCACTCCACCCTTTCGTCCCACTTTCTGCCGCGGAAGAAGGTTCTTGCCCTTTGAGGACGAGTGCCCGATTCGAACACCGCCTCAGTCCGTGGGACTTGGGCAGGTGAAGATCAGGCTCTTTAAAAAGCTGAGCAGCTCCTTACCTCTCCTCGGTGTCCCACGTAGATCAGGGCACAGATTGGCTGGAAGGCTCCTGTCCCACAGGCCAGCAGGTGGGTTCGGTTGTATGGGTGCAACACCCGCACGTAGTTGGCACATTCACTCTGGAACAGAAAGGAGAGCGGAATAAAGCTCACAGACTCTGGGGAGTGGGGATGGGAGTGTGTGAGGTTGGAGAAAACAACCTCTGGGGACTGTGAATGCCGGGATAGAACTGCTGGCTCAAATGTGCATTCACTTACAGACACTGGTGAACTCTCCTCCCCTGCCTGTGCTTAAAGGCTGCTTTAAACACTCCCAGTGTGGTAATCTCAAACAGGCCATTCAGCCCATTTAGTCGCTACAGTACAGAAGGAAACCACTCGACCTATTGTGACTGCACTGTTAAAAATTAGGATCGATTCAGTTAACATCACGTTCAAATTATTTAACCACCTAATTTTCTTGTTAAACAATATGTCAGTTCTACAGATGAATATTGCAATGATACCATTTATATAACATTTGTTAAAAACATCACAAAGCACTTGATGGAGGTGTTAACAAGTGAAGTTTAACTCCTCATAGAAAGCTATGAAGATAGCTGAGAGGTAGATTTTACAGGATCACAGTCAAAAGTCACACAACACCAGGTTATAGTCCAACAGGTTTATTTGAAGTGACAAGCTTTCAGAGCACTGATGCTTGCCCTGATGAAGGAGCAATGCTCCGAAAGCTTGTGATTTCAAATAAACCTTTTGGACAATAACCTGGTGCCGTGTGACTTCTGACTGCGCCTACCCCAGTCCTACACTGGCACCTCCACATCATTACAGGACCAATAGACAATAGATAATAGGTGCACGCGTAGGCCATTCAGCCCTCGAGCCTGCACCGCCATTCAATATGATCATGGCTGATCATTCCTAATCAGTATCCTGTTCCTGCCTTATCTCCATAACCCCTGATTCCACTATCTTTGAGAGCTCTATCCAACTCTTTCTTAAATGATTGGATAGAGGCCCAATCCAGAGGCTGGGCCTCCCAGTCGCTTCAGTCTTTCAGTGTAAGGTAATCCCGCCATTCCAGGAATTGACCTCGTGAACTTACGTGGACCAAGGATGAGAGAGACAGATGGAGTGGCAGAGATGTTTAATGAGGGAATTCCAGTACTTAGGGTCTCAGCCCTAAAGGTATATCACTAATGGTGCAATGATTCAAATCAGGAACACACAAGGGCCAGGACTGGAGGAGTGCGGAGACCTTGGGAGAGTTGGAGGAGATGATAGAGATTGATGGGGGACTTGGAGAGATGGAGTGCAGGCATGGAAATATTTGAAAATAGGCTGATGATTTTAAAATTCCACTCACTGGGATGCAATATGAGCACAGGATGACGGGAAAGCAGAACAATAATTTCAATCACCGGCTCCTCAATTACAAGCGTGTGAGTTAAGGATTCTGATTTAACAATTTCCTGGCTCTGGTATTCTGCCATTTGGGGAGGTGATGGCCTAGTGGTATTATTGCTAGAAGATTAATCCAGAGACTCTGGAAATGTTCTGGGGGCCAGGGTTCAAATCCTGACATGGCAGATGGCGAAATTTGAATTTAATATAAAAATCTGGAATTAAGAATCTCATGATAAAACCATTGTTGCTTGTCAGGAGAAAAAACAATCGGACTCACTAATGTCCTTTAGGGAAGGAAATTGCCACCCTGACATGGTCTGGTCTATAGGTGACCCCAGAGCTACAGTGATGTGGTTGGCTTTTAACTGCCCTCTGGGCAACTAGGAATGGACAATAAGTGCCATCAACATCCACATCCTGGGAATTAAAGAAAATCAAATTTCCGCTGGCATGGGCAGTCTTGATGATTAATTGCACATTGGGGTCATTATCTTGAGTGGCTCTGATGCCCAATGTTCCAGGCTGCAGTCTCTGGTCACTTCCTGATACCCCCAGGCCTGATGGCTTTTCAGGTCAGACTGTGACAATGTCAGAATGAGACACACCCCTTCTTTGTGTTCCTGTGCCAAGTCGGCTCCAGGGTTTGCTGTGGGCAGCACGGTGGCTCAGTGGTTAGCACTGCTGCCTCACAGCCCCAGGGACCCGGGTTCAATTGCAGCCTTAGGCAACTGTAGGTGTGAAGTTTGCACATTCTCCTCGTGTCTGCATGTGTATTCTTTGGATGCTCCAGTTTCCTCCCATGGTCCAAACATGCTCAGCTTTGGTAGATTGGCCATTCTGAATTGCCCACAGTGTCCAGGGATGTGTCGGTTCGATGGGATTAGCCATGGAAACATGCAGAATTACAGGGATGGGGTGTGTCTGGGCAGGATGCTCTTTGGAGGGCCAATGTGGACTCAATAGGCTGAATGGATAACTCTTTGCAGAGTTGATGCTGACTTGATGGGCTGAATGGCCTGCTTGCACATTCTAGGGATTCTATGGCGGTAGCCCCTAGCCTCCCATGCCCTCTCCACTGGGAGGCTCTTGGAATATTATCAAGTGACCTCCGAAAAGGGTGATTGTTGGTCCATAGAGCCAGCTGTTTCACAGAGGAACCTTGATCAGTGTCACTTTACTATTTAAGTTCTTTGTGAAAACGTTTCAAGGTCAGAAGGTCTTGTTCACAGGGTGCCTAATGCAGTGAGGAAATGGCTGCCCCATTGTCTTTGCAGCATGTTACTGTGCGGTGAGAAACATTCCCAGCGAGACACACAGGCTCTTCCTCAGCAGATACACGCTCCCACCACCAGACTCGGTCAGCCTGCAGTAACCCCTCCCTCGCCGATGAAAGGGCCTGTGCTGAGGTTGGGAAGTGGGCATCGAGATATTTGACAGAAAAGAAAATAAATCGATGCTGCCAAAGAAAGCACAAGAAACAGCTTCTCTGCGGGAGGTCAAAGGAGCAAGGTCAGAAACGGATCGTTCTCATCATGTACTCCAGTGTTGAAGAGAATAGGCAAAGAAAGCCCAGCCCATTGTAACACTGTCTCTGTTACACATCCCACCCGCATTATAAAGCTTTCATTCTGTGGGATATATTCTGTGATACAAACCTCTTGCTCAGGAGGCTCTGGGAATACTATCAAAGATATACATCCCACTCCCTGCTGTCTGGACTCCTTGTATCAGTGCTCGGCTTGTTTGAAATAGTGCAGCTGTTTCCTCTCTGACTCTCCTGTTACTCATCTCCCAGCTCTGCCCATTCCCACCTTGACCCAGTGCACTCCTTTAAAACCAGTGCACTCTTCAAGCCATTACTGGTGCCCAGTCAGTCGGGACAGTCCCACTTTCTGGAATTTTTAACTCCGCCCTTATTGATTGTCACCCCCCTTCCACTTTCAATCATTGACTGACTTTCGGGTCCCCTTTTCCGTACACTCAGTACCCATTTAATTGAGGTACACAAGAAGAGTAGAGACAAAAATACTGCTAATGCTGGAATCCAAAGTAGACAAACAGGGGGCTACCACACGAGACCCTTCATCCCGAAACGTCGACTTCTCCAACTCCTGATGCTGCCTGGCTGGCTGTGTGTCCCCCAGCCTCCTGTTTGTCTACATAAGGGGAGTAGGCCATCCAAGTCACTCGCCATCCTGACTTGGAAATATATTGCCATTCCTTCACTGCTGTCTAATCAAAAATCCTGGAATTCCCTTCCTAATAGGGTCCATCTACAGTGCATGATCTGCAACAGTTCAAAAAGGCAACTCACCCCAATTTTCAAGGGCAACTAGGGACAGGCAATAAATGCTGACCAAACCAGTGATGCCCACATCCCACAAATGAATAAACAAAAGATGCCCCACATTGTCCTTCAGATAAATCCATATTATCTCATTTCACCTCTCACCACAATCCCAAATTGAATATGCAAAGTAACTGTGAAAGTTCAACTTCTGGTGCAGTTGACTAACAGCTTGACATGTCCTGTGTTATACCACCTTCAGGTAAAGATTGCAACATGGAAGACTTGATGGGCCAAAGGGCCTTTTTCTGTGCTGTTGGCCTCTGTGACTCGATGGAAACACCAATCCGTGCTATTGTTTACTCCCTGACCAAGGAGTTGTCCTCATCCCATGCTCAACATGTTCAAATGGCTATTCTTACCCCATTTTCCTTCACTCTCCTCTCCACGCTATTCTTCAATGTCAACATGATTGTAACAAGGTCAGCCAGGTGGATGTCATAGAATTATGTGTTGGGGCTGTTAACCTGGTTCAATCAGGGAGCCCTGGCTGACAGATATAATATGCAAGAGGGTTCTGTTCATTCTGAGAGCTAACTCTGAATGAGCTGGGTGCATGTGTAAACAAAGGGTGACTTGGTGACGGGACACCGGCCTCTGTGGAGTTAATTCAGTGATTTCGCAGAGCACCCTAGTCCATGCACCCAAACCCCAAACTTGGCCAAAAGGTAGGGAGGTGGCCTGTGATATTATCGGCTGGCCCAAAGAAAATTAACCCCGGGGTGAATGCAAATGGTTTTAAGGTTGAACTTCAATCCTGACTTCGGTAAAACTGCCACCCATTGGATGGCTGCCAGCTCTGTGGTCCCAGCAGTACCAGATTTGAGTGGTGGCCAGTGTTGGAACTCCAACTAGCTCTCAAAGAAGAGGCATTCATGAAACTAGGCATGTCAGGAGTATGTCTACTGGTGGGGCCTGGCATGGATTTCAAAGGCCAGAGGGTGGAGATTAAGGGCGAGATTTAGGAAGGAGTAACCTCCATTGGGCTGGGGATACCCACAAAAGGAGGTTCCACACTCACTTCCTTGTAGCCTGGAAAAGCTCCCAGGTTACTTGCCTGCCCTCCCCTTGCTTCAGGTCATATAGCAATGGGAGGGATAGGTTGACACCCTGAAGAGATCATTATTTGGTCTCAATGTGCCCAAGAATGAGAAGGCGTCCCAAAGCCGCCACCATCGCCATAGTATTTGGGACAGGTCAGCGGCAAGCAGGAAGACCACAAACTGCATTTCATTTGCCCCTTGTTCTCCATTCTTTCAAACCTGTCTCCAAAACCCAGCCTGTGATCTCTGCTTCAAGCACTGACTTCCAGCAATGGATTCCATCCGCTCAATGTGTTTTCTTACAAAAACGTTTCTTCTTAGCACTAAGCTGACTGCACCTTGTGGGTCTCAGGGAAGCCATTAATTATGAAGCAGAAAAGTGAAAATGCACATAACACATGGAGACCGGGACGTAAAGTACGCTGAATAACTGCAACTTACAGCATAAAATCTGAGACACTCCTCATAAAATGGATGAGGGAACAGTATGTTGGGTTTTAATCTGAAATACATGACAATTATTCTTAAACCCGGAACAAGCCCCTTGAAATGGCTGAGTGATATTTTTCCCAAAAGACTTTATAGTAGAAAATAAATCCTTTGCACTTACAAATGGGTCTTTCCCCTTGAGGGCACATTCCTCTTCCTGACCAGGCAAAGCTGGCCAGTAAATCTGAAAGCGAACAAGGAAGAGGATCGTTAAACTGGTATTAAATCACAATAAATCCAATAAGTAATTCATGAACAGGAGTGGAGCAAGTGTCAGATGTTGCCCCAGAGTGTGTTAATCACCAATTAACCCTTTCCATCCACACTAGTGCAATCTGATAGACATAAGGAATATTATTTGTTCTTAATAGTTAAGCCTACAAGAAAATAGAAACTTGTGTTTATATAGCACTTCGCCACATCTTAGCATTTCATGGTACTTCAACCCATTAATTACATGACGAGTTAGAACATAGAACATAGAACAGTACAGCACAGAACAGGCCCTTCAGCCCACGATGTTGTGCCGACCACTGATCCTCATGTATGCACCCTCAAATTTCTGTGACCATATGTATGTCAAGGAGTCTCTTAAATGTCCCCAATGACCCTGCCTCCACAACTGCTGCTGGCAACCGTGGGCGGCACGGTGGCACAGTGGTTAGCACTGCTGCCTCACAGCGCCTGAGACCCGGGTTCAATTCCCGCCTCAGGCGACTGACTGTGTGGAGTTTGCACGTTCTCCCCGTGTCTGCGTGGATTTCCTCCGGGTGCTCCGGTTTCCTCCCACAGTCCAAAAGATGTGCAGGGTCAGGTGAATTGGCCATGCTAAATTGCCCGTAGTGTTAGGTAAGGGGTAAATGTAGGGGTATGGGTGGGTTTCGCTTCGGCGGGTCGGTGTGGACTTGTTGGGCCGAAGGGCCTGTTTCCACACTGTAATGTAATCTAATCTAATCTAATCTAAACACATTCCATGCTCTCACAACTCTCTGTGTAAAGAACCCGCCTCTGACATCCCCTCTATACTTTCCTCCAACCAGCTTAAAACTATGACCCCAGCTTAAAACTATAAAACTATGAGTTGCTATAACTTTTGTTAGTAAAATTACAGCAACTGTTCTCGGCTAACAATGGGAATAGAGGAGGCTAAATTTGTTCAACCATTCAAATAAAGCACGGCTGATCTGTGACCTAACTCTGCCTTTGTCCCGTGTCCCTTAACACTTCTGGTTAAGAGAACAATTTAAGGTTAAGCAATTGAATGCCGTTTGCGGGAGTACATTCCAAACTTTCACTCCCTCAGCCCTGAATCAGAAAGTTCTCCATTTAAACCCCACTTCAGGGTTTGAATTCAACACTGAGGGAATGCTACACTGGCAGAGGTGTTGTCTTTCATGTGAATTTCTGAGGCGTATGTACCGATTTGGATTAGACTCCCTACAACATGGAAACAGGCCCTTCGGCCCAACAAGTCCACACCGACCCTCCAAAGAGTAACCCACCCAGACCCATTCCCCTACCCTACATATACTAACGCACCTAACACTATGGGCAATTCACCTGACCTGCACATCTTTGGATTGTGGGAGGAAACTGGAGCACCCGGAGGAAACCCACGCAGATGTGGGGAGAATGTGCAAATTCCACACAGACAGTTGCCTGAGGCTGGAATCTAACCTGGGTCCCTGGTGCTGTCATATGGCAGTGCTAACCACTGAGCCACCTTTGCCACCCCAAGGCATGGATAGACGTTAAAAAAAAAGCCAATCCTCAAGACCAGTGGTTGGTATTTATCCCTTGATCATTACAACAAATCTGATTATTAGCACATTATTGTTTGTGAGAAATTTCCATCAATGTAATGTGGCTGGCTGTGTTTCTAACATTAGGAGTCTTTCTCTAGTTTTTGGAGGGGTGAAATGGAACTATTCCAGCTCCCTAAAGTCTGTACCTGACCAAGTGTAGTTTTACATATTGCCATCATGCAATGAACCTTGTTAACTAATAACAGTGTCACTGTGTAGTTACTCTATCACTAATCACTAGTTAGGCCCGAAGACAACAAAGGTTGGCAGCATACTGCCTCAAACAACCCTTACCTCATACCAAATACTGGTAGAGGTGGCAGGTACCTCAAGGCATCAATGTTGACCATTTGGAGTAATGCTGCAATAGTGTTGGATGCATGGCAACAGGGAAATTACATCCAACTCACTCCTTGTATATGACCCAGTTCAGATGAAGTCAGAGGAAATTGCACCAGAGAACAGTCAATGGAAATGCATAGCGTCATACTGGACCTCAAAACAGTAACTCTGCATTCCTCTCTTTCACGGTTGGGTTTCTCCAGCATTTTCTGTTTGAATTTCTAACCCTGTCACTTTGGAGTTTAATTAGAGAGACTGGAAACTGTATATGCCTTTTATGAAATAGGCTGCACGTAAATATCAGCCACTCAGTTTTAAATTGCTCGACATTTCATTTCACTGAGCGAGATAAGTCGGAACAATGTACAATGATGAACTTTCTGCTGAAAGATTGCCACGGGAAACTGAACAAGCAGCTGGATAAACCACGATCCGACAATCCGAATTTTAAATATCCCCATGAACTGTTCTTAAAATCCATCCTCCTTTGCACCATACAGAACACTTGTCTCTGCAAATGAAATTGTCAAATGCAAAGGAAAGATTACATTCAACTGAAATGTCATTTATTCCCATGTAATTGCTATTATAACGGATGATCAATCACCTGCACCAATTGTTGGGAATCATCGCTCATAAGCAGATTAAAGAAGCACGATTATACATAGAATAGAATAATATAACCCCTATAGTGTGGAAATAGGCCCTTCGGCCTAACAAGTCCATACCGACCCTCTGAAGAGTAACCCACCCAGACCCATCCCCCTACCCTATTACTCTCCATTTCCCTTTACTAAAGCACCTAACCTACACATCCCTGAACATGATAGACAATTTAGCATGGCCAATTCACTGAACCTGCACATCGTGGAAGACACCCACACAGACACTGGGAGAATGTGCAGACTGCACAAAGACAATCAGCTGAGGCTGGAATCGAACCCAGCTCCCTGATGATGTGAGGTAGCAGTGCTAATCACTGAGCCACTGTGCCACCCCAGTGCCGAAGGAGGCCATTCAGCTCATCATGTTGCACTAGCTCTCCCAATCAGTATCTCACTTAGTGCTATTCCCTTACTTTCTCCCCATTCCCCTGTGCATTCTTTCTCTTTCCCCTTTGAACACCTTGCTTGAACCTGCCTTCACCAGACTCTCAGGCAGTGCATTCCGAACGCCAGTCACGCTTTGTCTGAAGCTGCTTTCCCTCAAAGCACTTCTTTGCTTTGTTTAGTAATGACTTTAAAAAGGGAAATAAGATTAAAATCTCTGAATTTATATCAGTGCTCAACCTCAATCCCCTCATTTTTCTTCCATTAATTTTATCCCCAATGCTTGGCAACAAAGCCTTTTTGCTTTGATGAACATGACCTGAAATATGGCACATTGCTGCTGACCTCACTGTCAAATTGTCAATGAAATGACCTCTCTCCTGCCCGATGCTCAGTGAAGGTGATTTCCCCTTGCCTGCCCTCCATTACAGCTCTGTGGTACATCCTCTTGTGGTGCTCTGGCTCATCACAGTGAAATGGATAACATCAGGCACCCATGAGACGCCCATGGCTTTCAGAGCTACAGGCATTCAGGAGGCAGTTACAGACGAGAAATAAACACTGACTTTGTCAGAGACATCCAAATCCCACTAAAGGATATAAAACAAAACTCAGCCAAAACAAACATTAGTTCAACAAATTAGCAGTAGAAGACGGGTTGTGGCTATGGGAGAGAACGTCTTTGCTTCTGGTACATTGACCTGTTCTTATCTATCCCTTCATTTTTAAGGTTATTTTTGTGTGTGTGTGTACTTGTCTCATTTTCTGACATACTTCTTCATATTTTACTTAATCGCTTGCCTCTGGTGAATAGCTGCTCCTTCAGACCCTTCTGCTCTATGGTTTTGGGTTCCCTGGCTTCCCATAAGGAAGACTACAGAGAAAAGTTCCTTCTATCTACAAAAGAGATCTTTGTCATTCGGCCAACATATGTGCTGTATTTGAAACGGGTGAGTGTGGGAGGAATTGGATAGCAAGAAATGGGAAAGGGCTCAAGGAGTCTATGGGAGTTTTGTTACACAGATGTACAAATTAACAAAAGACACCAGGAACAAAAGCAAACCCCTTGAAGAGCGCTTATATATCTGTGGTCGTCCAGTCCATCATGCGACATACCCTGTGGACACTCTATACTATATGTGTACAATTCAATAGACAATCTGGTTTGGATTAATGTAATCACAGCCACATTTTGTTTAACAGTTTCCAGATCTGCGTGTGATTGTATTTTAATTATAACGCTAAAATACAAAGGTGAAGGATGCTTTTTGATTAAGTATTCAGAACAGTTAAAAAGAGAGACTGCTTTCTACAACCAGTGGGCACCACAGGGGCTGAGGTGCATCATCAGCCAAGGGAATAACAAGTCAACTTAAAGCAGTGAATTTACTGTGATAAGTCAACTTTAGTTACAGTGGCCTTTAAAGGCTAGCAGTTTTTAAATTCACTCACAGGACATGAGCATCACTTGCATCAGCATTTATTGCCCATACCTAGTTTCCCTCAAGAACATAAGAAATAGGAACAGGAGAAGGCCATAGAATTACTACAGTGTGGAAACAGGCCCTTCGACCCAACAAGTCTACACTGACCCTCTGAAGAGCAACTCACTCAGACCTATTCCCCTACTGTATTTACCCAGTCCACATATAGATTAGATTCATTCCTAGATTAGATTCCCTACAGTGTGAAAACAGGCCCTTCAGCCCAACCAGTCTACACTGACCCTCCAAAGAGTAATCCACCCTGACCCATTTCCTTCTGACTAATGCACCTAACACTACGGGCAATTTAGCATGGCCAATTCACCTCTCCTGCACATCTTTGGTCCGTGGGAGGAAACCGGAGCACCCGGAGGAAACCCACGCAGACACGGGCGAGAATGTGCAATCTCCACACAGACACTCACCCAAGGCCATAATCAAACCCAGGTCACTGGCACTGTGAGGCAGCAGTGCTAACCACTGAGCCACCATGCCACCATATGGCCCATGGAGCCTGCTCCGCCATTCAGTAAGATCATGGCTGATCTTTTCATGGACTCAGCTCCACATACTCGCCCTCTCAGCATAACCCTTCATTCCTTTACTGTTCAAAAGTCTATCTTTGCTTTAAAAACATTCGACAAGGTATCCTCAACTGAGAAAGTGTTGGTGAGCTTCCTTCTTGAACTACTGCAATCCATTTGGTGCAAGTACACCCACAATACCATTGGAGAGGGGATTCCAGGATGTTGACCCCACGGCATGAAAGGAATGATGAAATATTTCCAAATCAGGATGATGATTGTCTTGGAGGAGAACTTGCAGATGGTGGTGCTCCCGAGTATCTCCTGAACTTGTGGGAAAATCGAGCATTAGGGGTCACAGTTTAAAAATAAGGGATCACCCATTTAAGACAGAGATGAGGAATCGATGTTGTCTCTCAAAGGGTCTTTGGAATTCCTTTCCTCAAAAGGCAGTGGATGCAAAATCTTTAAATATTTTTAAGGCAGATGTATGTAGACTCCTGATGACCAAGGGGACAAAGGAATATTAGGGATATGCAGTAATGTAGACCTGAGGGTAGACCCAGATCAGGAATTATCTTTCTGAATGGCAGAGTGAGTTTGAAGGGCTGAGTGACTTATTCTTATCCCGAGCTTGTATGGAGCTCTCTCACCAAAAAGATTGCTGATGCAGGAGGTTAATTAAAGAATTTCAGAACTGATATTGCTCGATATTGGTGAGACAAGGAATCCGTGTGGGAGATGGAATTAAGCCATTGTTCAGCCATGTTCAAATTAAATGACGGAACACGGTCAAGGGGCTGAATGGTCTACTCCAGTTATTGGTTTTAATGGAAAAGCAAAAAGTAATTGAAGCAGAACCGTTGAATATTTTTAAGGTAGACTTTGGTAAGTTCTTTCTCGACCAGGGATGAAATTTAACAGGAGTGTGGAGTTGACATTAAAATCATATCAACCACGATTGCATTGAATGGAGCAGGTCGAACGGCCAAGTGGCCATAACGTATATGAACGTACAAATTAGGACAGCCATACTATCAGACACCAACTACTGTTTTACAAATTCACAGTTAATAATTGCGTTGGAAAGGGCAGGTTGCTCAAGGATAGGCTATTATTAGACTTCTGAATGGATTTCTCAAATTTTAAATTTAAATGTTGCTCTCTGTCTTTATGCAACTTCTCTGCAGCTGTAACATTGTATTCCTTGCTCTGTTCAATTACCCTGATGCAGTTTGCATGGTGTGCAATACTGCATGCAAAACAAAACTTCACTGTACCTAAGTATATCCGACAATAATAGATCAAATTAAACAAAATTAAATCAAAAATTTGTGCTGACCTCTTTACACCTAACCATTTACCTGCACGTACACGTAAAGTAAATGTTATCAAAATTGAAAAGTGCTATGGAGACTTGGCAGATCTGTTAGCAACTGTGGAAACAGCAACTCTACACGTGCAAGCAGACCTGTTGGTAAAGTGGCTAGTCCTTTGGGTTGTGGCACGTCCTCATTCCGTTGTCTTTCCCTTAGGCATCTAGGACTAGCCACATTACCATACATCAAGAACATTTCTGAACTGACAGCCAGACTACTACGACCACTAGGACTCATAACAGCACACAAACCAACAGCCACCCTCAGACAACAACTCACCAGGACAAAGGACCCAATACGTAGCGTGAGCAAAACCAACGTAGTGTACAAAATCCCATGCAAGGACTGCACAAAACACTACATAGGACAAACAGGAAGACAGCTAACGATCCATATTCATGAACACCAACTAGCCACGAAACGACACGACCAGCTATCCTTAGTAGCCACACACGCAGATGACAAGCAACATGAGTTCGACTGGGACAACACTACTATTATAGGACAAGCCAAACAGGGAACAGCCAGGGAATTCCTAGAGGGATGGCACTCATCCACAGATTCTATCAACAAACATATCGACCTGGACCCAATATACCGACCACTGCAGCGGACAGCTGGAACTGACAACCGGAAGCGGCAGATTCAAACCACTACAAATGCTGGAGGAAAGATCACAGAAGCGCTTCACAGGAGGCTCCCAAGCACTGAGGATGTCACTTAGACAGGGGACAAAACGTCTGCAACACAAATTCCCAACTCGGCGAACAGAACCACAACAGTAAGTCCTAGTTTAAAGGCTTCAGGAGGAGAAAGAGGGAGCCTGACTTTGATTCTGGATTCAGGGAGACAGCACTTAGGCCTCAAGGTGAAGTCTTCCTTCGCTGGGACGGTGAAGAACTTGGAACCCAATTATTGGCTCACCAAGTTTTACCAGGACGGGTGTGCATACTGCATAACATGAGGAGCCAAGATAGACAGGAGCCCTGATTGTTGTGTAGCAGGAGAAGGCAGGATATCACTGGGCCAGCAGCCTCACCCCTCACTAAAAACAGGTCAAATGGCTGTAATGAAAGGTACAACATAAAGATGAAAGGAAAGGTGAAAAGCTTTGATGAAACAGCTATCTTTTTTGCATTGTGAAAGATCAATACATAGCGAGCTAGCAGGTAATCAGAAAGGCTCATGGAGTGTTGGCCCTTATTTCAAAGCGAGTTGGAGTATAAGAACAGGGAGGTCTTACTGCAACTATGCAAGATTCTGGTCAGACCTCATCTGGAGAACTGTGAGCAGTTTCCATCCCCTTATTTAAGCAAAGATTTCATTTCATTGGAGGCATATCAGAGAAGGTTCACTTGAATGATCCCCAGTATTGAGGGATTGTCTTATGAGCAAAGGTTGAACAGGTTGGGAATCTACTCACTGGAGATTAGAAGAATGAGAGGTGATATTATATTCTTAAGGGGCTTGACAGAGCAAATGTTGAGAGGATGTTTCCCCTGGTGGGCAAATCTAGAACCAGAGGGCATAGTTAGCGAGTTCTGAGATTTGTAGCTCAGATTGAGGTTCTGGATGTAAGTTTGCTCACTGAGTTGGAAGGTTCATTTTCAGACATTTCATCACTATGCTAGGTAACAGCCTCAGTGAGCTTCCAGATGAAGCACTGGTGATAGTGACCCGCTTTCTATTTATGTGGTTAGGTTTCATTGGGTTGGTTATGTCATTTCCTGTGATGTCATTTCCTGTTCGATTTTTTAAGAGGGTGGTAAATGGGATTCAAGTCAATGTGTTGGTTGAAAGCGTTCCAGTTGGAATGCCATGCTTCTTGGAATTCTCGTGTGTGTCTCTGTTTGGCTTGTCCTAGGATGGATGTGTTGTCCCAGTCAAAGTGGTGTCCTTTCTCATCTGTATGTAAGGATACTGGTAAGAGTGGGTCATGTATTTTGGTGGCTAGTTTTCTGCTTGTTTGTCCAATATAGTGTTTGTTACAGTTCTTGCAAGATATTTTGTAAATGACATTAGTTTTGGTTGTTGTCTGTATAGAGTCTTTCAAGTTCATTAGCTGCTGTTTTAGTGTGTTGGTGGGTTTGTGGGCTACCATGATGCCAACGGGTCTGAGTAGTCTGGCAGTCATTTCTGAGATGTCTTTGATGTAGGGGAGAGTAGCTAGGGTTTCTAGGTGTATTGTCTGCTTGTTTGGGTTTGTTGCTGAGAAATCATATGTTCATTGGGTACCCATTCTTTTTGAATACACTGTATAGATGGTTTTCCTCTGTCCTGCATAGTTCCTCTGTGCTGCAGTGTGTGGTGTCTCATCGAAATAATGTTCTGATACAGCTTCATTTGTGGGTGATGGGATGATTGCTTTTGTAGTTCAGTATTTGGTCCGTATGTGTTGTTTTCCTATGGACGGTGGTTTGAAGTTCCCCATTGGCTGTTTGCTCTACTGCGACATCGAGGACTGGCAGTTTGTTGTTGTTTCCCCCCACTTTAGTGAATTTTATGCCAGTATGGGTATTATTGATGGTCTTGAAGGTTTCCTCTAATTTGTTATATTTAATGATAGTGGACCCAAAGTTTGGGTTGGATGGTTGGCAGAGCTGTTTGTTCGAGTCTCTGCATTACTGCCTCTGCTAAGAGCCCTGATATCAGAGATCCCATGGGTGTTCCGTTGATTTGTCTGTAGGTTTTGTTGTTGAAGATGAAGTGTGTGATAAGGCATAGGCCCACTAGCTTGACGATACTGTCCTTGCTGATGAAATTGGTTGTGTTTGGTGTATGTACTTTTGGTTCTTCTAATAGTGTAGTCAGTGTTTCCTTGGCCAGGTTGACATTGATGGGTGTGAACAGGGCTGTTACGTCAAAAGAGACTATTATTTCATCCTCTTCTGTCTTGGTGTCTTTGATGGTCTTTAGGAATTCTTGGGTGGAGTTGATGGAGTGGTGTGAGTCTTCTACTAAGTGTTTTAGTCTTTAGTGTCATATGGCACAGTCTCAGAATAAAAGCGTGTCAACTTCAGACTGAGATGAGGAAGCATTTCTTTGCTCAGACAGTTGGAAGTCTTTGGAACTTCTTGCTACAGAGAGCTGTGAGGGCAGAGTCTTTGTGTATATTTAAGGCTGACAGAGATAGATTAGTGATCAATTGGGGAATCACGGGTTACAGGGAAAGGGCAGGAATGCGGATGTAAGGAATGTCGGATAAGCCATGATCCTATTGAAAGGTGGAGCAGGCTCAAGGGGCTAAACTGCCCACCCCATTCCTTGGTCTTATGGTATCACGGTCTATATGCAGGAGTGACTGGTTAGTTTTCCTCACATTGAACCCAGTGATTGTTCTCTAACGCTGTTTGGCTTTTCCTTCTTACCCTGTCCAGCTGATGAACAAGAAGCTTAACGTCCTGCTCATTGGAGGTAAGTGGGTCCCCAACAGCCGCCTACAGTAAATCCCAGGGCCTTCTTCAGGTTTCTGGACATTGAGACACCATTAAGGTGTGCTGTAAATCAGATCTGATACTGCTGTCACCCCATGGAGAACTGCAACTCCTGGCTGGCATTCCAACATTGATCTTATCCAACATGCTCAGTATTTTTATACGATTTGATAAGATCCACTCCCTATTTTCTGAACTCTGGAGAATTCCAATCGACCATAAGATGTTGGAGCAAGAGTAGGCCACTCAGCCCATCGTGTCTGCAACGCTATTCAATGAAATCCTCAGCTCCACTTTTCCTGTCTTTTCCCCATAACCTTTGATCCCCTTACTGATTAAAAATCTATCATCGCCTTGAACATATTTAATGACCAGGCCTTGACAGACCTCTGTGGTAAAGGATTCCATGGGTTCACTACCCTCAGAGAAGAAATTCCTCCTCAAGTCTGTCTTTGACATGGAGCCACTTATTCTGAGATCATTCCCGCTGGGACCTAGACTTTCCCACAAAGGGAAACAACTTCTCCACCGCTACCCTGTCAAGTTCTCTAAAATTCTTGCATGCTTCAATGAGGCCTGCTCTCATTCCTCATGGGAGACACGCTCCATAGCTGGGATCAGCCTTGCGTACCTGACCTGGACTGCCTCCAATGCCAGTATATCTTTCATGTGGAAGCGCCAGTGTGGATCTGAGGTGGACAAAGTCAGAAGTCACACAACACCAGGTTATAGTCCCACAGGTTTATTTGCAATCACAAGCTTTCGGAGTACTGCTTCTTCGTCATGTGACTTCTGAGTATTTCTTTCCTTTGATAAGAGGCACAGAACTGCTCGCAATATTCCAGCTGTGGTCTGACAAAGGTTCTAGTATTTCCAGCAAAACCTCACTCCTTTTCCACTTCAATCCCTTCGAAATAAAGTCCATTGGCCTTTCCAATTAACCACTGGACTTGGATGTTAACCTTCAGCAGTCTCAGCAATCTCTTCAGATTGGACAACCCTTTACAGAGTTATAGAGATGTACAGCATGGATACAGACCCTTCAGTCCAACTTGTCTATGCCAACCCAATCCATTGCCAACTGCCAGCCCCTGGCACATACCCCTCCAAACCCTTCCTACTCATATACCCATCCAGATGCCTTTTAAATGTTGCAATTATACCAATTTCCACCACTTCCTCTGGCAGCACATTCCACACATGTACCACCCTCTGCATGAAAAAGGTGCCCCTTAGGTCTCTTTTATATCTTTCCCTTCTCACCCTAAACCTATGCCCTCTAGTTCTGGACTCCCCCACCCCAGGGAAAAGACTTTGTCTATTCACCCTATCCATGCCCCTCATAATTTTATAAACTTCTATAAGGTCACCCCTCAGCCTCCAACGCTCCAGGAAAAATAGCCCCAGCCTGTTCAGCCTCTCTCTGTAGCTCAAATCCTCCAACCCTGGCAACATCTTTGAAAATCTTTTCTGAACCCTTTCAAGTTTCACAACATCTTCCTGATAGGAAGGAGACCAGAATTGCACACAATATTCCAAAAGTGGTCTAACCAACGTCCTATCCCAGGAGGAGATGAAGAAGGGTGGGAGGAGCACAGATCAATGAGAAACATAGAAAGGAGAAGCAGTAGCCCATTCGGCCCATCAGTCCTTCGAGTCACGGCTGATCATCCGACTCAGTATTCTCACTTTTCTCCTCTTGCCACATGATCCCTTTGGTCCTTAGAGCTCACATCTATCTCTTTTTTAGATTAGATTAGATTCCTTACAGTGTGGAAACACACCCTTCGGCCCAACAAGTCCACACCGACCCTCCGAAGAGCAACCCACCCAGACCACTTCCCCTACATTTATCCGTGCACCTAACACTACCGGCAATTTCCCATGGCCAATTCACCTAACCTGCACATCTTTGGACTGTGGGAGGAAACCGGATCTCACACACACACACAATCCAGGTCCCTGGCGCTGTGAGGCAGCAGTGCTAGCCACTGTGCCAACCTTTCCCGAGAACATTCAGTGTTTTGGTTTTTAACCACTTTCTGTGGCAGAGATTTCCACAAGATCATCACTCTCTGGGAGAAGAAATCTCTATTCCTCTCAATCCTAAATGGTCTACCCTATACCTTTAAGCTGTGACCCTTTTGGACTGGACACCCTTTTGGATGTCATTGGGAACATCTTCCTGTATTTACCCTGTCTACATAGGTTTCCATGAGATCCTCCCTCATTCCTCTAAACTCCAGTGGATATTGTCCGAAATGTTCCAGTCTATTTTCATTCATCAGCCCTGCTCCAGAATCAGTGTGGTAAATCTTTGTCGTACTTTGTCCATAGCCAGAGTATCCTTCATCAGATAAAGAGACCAGAACTGTTCTTGAATTAGCCTCATCAAGGTCATGTACAATAGACGCAAGACATGCCTACTCCTGTATTTGAATCCTCTCACTATGAAAACGAACATACCATTTGCCTCTTCACCACCTGCTGCACCTGCATGCTTACTTTAAGTGACTGGTGTACAAAGATGCCCCTGTTGCATTTGGGAAGATGATCGCTGAGTGGTATTCTGGCTCGACGATTAATATAGCAACCCTGATAACATTCTGTGGACCTGCTTTCAAATCCTGCCATGGTGGAATTGGAGTTTAATAATAATCTGGAATTAGGAGTCATCTGATGATGACCATGAAGTGATTGTCAGGAAAAAAAATCATCTGGTTCACTAATGTCCTTTACGAACAAAACTGTCATCTTTACCTGGTCTGTGTACACGTGACTCCAGACCCACAGCAATGGGGTTGACACTTGATGTGATTAGGGATGGGTAATAAACGCTGGCTTGGCCAGTGACACCCACATCCTGTGAATTTTTTTTTATTTTCACCTTTCACTATTCTAGCACCATTCAGGTAATAATCTGCCTTCCTGTTTTTGCTACCAAAATGGATAACCTCGCATTCATCTGCCATGCATTTTCCCACTCACTCAACTTGTTCAAATCACACTGGAGCATCCCTGCATCCTCCTCACAGATCACCCTCTACTCTGCTTGGGGTCATCTGTCAATGTGGAGATACTACACGTAGTTTCCTCATCCAAATCATTAATATATATTGTGAACAGCTGGGGTCCAAGCATTGATCCCCAACAGTCATTGACTCCCATTCAGTAAAAGACATTACATTCTTATTCTTGGTGGCTCAGTGGTTAACACAGCTACCTAACAGTGCTAGGGACCTGGGTTCGATCCCAGCCTTGGGTGACTGTGTGGAGTTTGCACGTTCTCCCCATGTCTGCGTGGGTTCTCTCTGGGTGCTCCAGTTTCCTCTCACAATCCAAAGATGTGAGGCCAGGTAAACTGGCCTGCTAAATTGCCCACAGTGTTCAGGGATGTGTAGGTCGGGGCGAATATAGGGGAATGGATCTGGGTTGGATACACTTTGGAGGGTTGGTGTGGACTTGTTGGGCTGAAGGGCCTGTTTCCACACTGTAGGGATTCTAATTCTATCTGCCAGCTAGTTCTCTCATCATTTGAGTACCTTACACCAATCCTGTGCATTTTAATTTTACATGCTAATCTCTTGTGTGAGACCTTATCGAAAGCTTTCTGAAAGTTCAAGTAAGCCACATTCACAGGCTTCCCTTTGACAAGTTACATCCTTGCGAAGTTCCAGTGGGTTTGTCAAGCATGATTCCCCTTTTAATAAATGTCTAATCCAGTCACTGTTTCCAAATACTCTGTTATTAAATCTGTTATAATGGATTTGAGCATTTCCCTTCTGCAGTTGCATGGAGTGGCCTGTATCTGAACTGCAAAATCCCTGTAATTCTATATAACCTGGCTTGATTTCAGAAAGTTCACATCCTATCATTTCTCCCATTACCTTTCGAGTCACTCATTTGGAATGGATTCCTGTGCAGTCATTCTCTGGCAGCCCTATATCTCTGAGTTATATATATACTGATGTGCTTACGGAAACAATTTGTCATTGTATGTAATGGATGTGATAACACCCTGCATTTAGGATAATATTTAGTCAATTTGCCATCAGCCCACGGCCAGCATCAGCACCTGCTTGTCATTGTTTCATTAAATGCTGCAAATCTCTTTCTTAGAAGCGGCCCATTTGCTTGCTTTGGAAAAATACTCAACTCACGCAATCCACAAAAGGTTCTGTTTGGCTGATGTCCAGCCTCAATGATTAGGAGTGCTTCTGATTGAATAGATAGGTATAAACTACTTCCAGTCACCAAGGCCAGGGGATTTTGCAGGGGTCTGGAGGGTGGAGCAGTGTCAGTGACTAGAGGACACAGAGTTAAGGTTTTTGGCTTTGGCTCAGTGGTCAGCAATGCTGTCTCACAGCACCAGGGACCCAGATTTGATTCCAGTATTGGGTGATTGCAAACTCCACATTCTCCCCGTGTCTGCGTGGGTTTGCTCCGGTTTCCTCCCACTGTCCAAAGGTGTGCAGGTTAGGCGGGTTAGCCGTGGTTAAAAAAAAACCCATACAGGAGTGAGATGCTCTTCGGAGGGTGAGTGCAGACTCATAGAGATGTACAGCATGGTCCAACTTGTCCATACTGACCAGATATCCTACACTTATCTAGTCCCATTTACCAGCATTTGGCCCATTTCCCTCTAAACCATTCCTATTCACGTACCCATCCAGATGCCTTTAGAAGTTGCAATTGTACCAGCCTCCCCCCCCAATTCCTCTGGCAGCTCATTCAATACATACACCATCCTCTGCGTGAAAATGTTGCCCCTTAGGTCCCTTTTAAATCTTTCCCCTTTCACCCTAGACCTGTGCTTGCTAGGTTTGGACTCCCCTCCCCTGGGGAAAAGACCTTGACTATTCACCCTATCCATGTCCCTCATGATTTTATAAACCTCTATAAGGTCACCCAACACTCCAAGGAAAACAGCCCCATTGGGTCAAATGGCCTCTTTCTTGCACTGTAGGGATTCTATGACAATAGAACCAGACCTAAAGTGATAATAAACAAGGAACAGGCCAGAATTGGAGGAACATAGAGGTTTAGGGATTCATTTGGAAGTGAGCTGGTCACTTTAAACACAATTAATGGTCTGGAAGGATATGCTTTGCACATCTCTAGTTTCCCAACACCAATGATTGACAACTGAGCCCTTGGATACTGGGCCTCAGCTCTTCAGATACTTTCCGAAGTGTATCTGCCTCTCCACGTCACTCTCGATCTTCAAATAAAGATGCTCCTTTAACGTACCTCTTTGACCAGACCTTTCACCCCCCCCCCCCCCGACCTACAATCTCTGATGAGGCCCAGCGCTAAGTTCTGTTGCAAAATACAAAGAGCCATTGAACCAGGTTTATGGCGCTACATCAAGTGGTCATTTTGCAAGCAGATTCAAAAAGCAATTGGAGAAACTGAAACTCTGTGGAGCTATGGGGAAACAGTGGGGGGTGTGGGGGGGGGGGGTGGGGAGTGAATCTGACAGTTCATTCAAAGTGCTGGCACAGCTGTGATGGCTTGAATGGCCTCCTTCTGTGCTGTTTAACTTGACAGGCAGAACTTTAAGCCAGGCCATGGCAGGTTTGTGAGGTGGAGGTGGAGGTGCAGATGCTCTCCCTACCCACCCACCTCTCCATCAATATTCCTCTTCTGATCCTTTTAGGCCTCTACCCCTCTCCTTGAGACTTCCACACCCAGCCCTGCACCTCAAGATCAAACAACATTTGACCAAATTCTCAGCCTTCTTCATGTTCTAAGTGACTTTTCCCTTTGGTTTTTGTGTCTCTGGTTTGGTCTTGTTTCTTTCTTTATCACTTCCGAAGGTTTCTCTATAACCATTCATGGTAGACACAACTTTTGTTTGTTTATAATATCTTGCACCAATCTGGCTTCTTTTGAGTTGTATCAAATCATGAGGTGCATGGATAGGGTAGACAGGGATCAATGACCTGGGGGCAAAGTTTTAAGGTAAGGGGAAGGAGGTCGACAGGAGATGTGAGGAAAACCTTTTTCACCCAGAGAGTGGTGGGAATCTGGAACTCATTCGCTGTAAGGGTGGGAGAGGTAGAAGCCCTCAGCACATTAAAGGGGTATTAAGATGTGCACTTGAGATGCCATGGCATACAAGGCTATTGGGAGAAAGTGAGGACTGCGGATGTTGGAGAGTCAGGGCTGAAAAGCATGATCCTAGAAAAAGCACAGCATGCGAGGAGTAAGAGAGTCGACATTTTGGGCACTCCTGATGAAGGGCTAATGTCCGAAACCCTGAGTCTTCTGCTCCTCAGATTCTGCCTGACCTGCTGTGCTTTTCCCAGGGCCACGCTTTTTGACAGAAGGCTATTGGCCAAGTGCTGGAAAATGAGTTTAGAATAGTTCGGTGGTCAGCATAGACACAATGGGCCAAAGGGCCTTTTCCAGTGGCTGTAGATCTCTTTAACTCTGCTGAGTCATGAAATATTTCATTGTTTTCTCCCCTAGCCTCCACCCCAACCCCAACCCCAACCCTAACCCTAAGCCCAACCCCAACCCTAAACCCAACCCTCACCCTAACCCCAAACCCAACCCCAACCTTCACCCTAACCCCAACCCCAACCCTAAACCCAACCCTAAACCCAAACCAAAGCCTACTCCAACCCTAACCCCAACCCCAACCCCAAACCTAAACCCAACCCTAACCCCAACCCCAAATCTTCTTCTGTATGCTGCCCTCGACCCCATCCCCGATTGCTTCTCTTGGTGTAAAATCTCTTACACTTTCATTCTTCTGCATTCTAAGTCATACAGCGCAGAAGAGTCTGCACCAACCTATCTACTCTAATCCCATTTTCCAGCACTTGGCCCATAGCCTTTAATGTTGTAACATTTCATCCGTACTTTTCTCCTGATTACAGTTTATCTCAAGTAATTCTTAACTCTGTTCCTCTCTTCACAGATATGAAGAGTATTTCCTAAAACTTCTCGTTTTAATTGCAGATTTCCAGCATTGGCAGTATTTTGATTTTGGACGGCTGGCACTTTGCCTGATGTTTGCCCAGTTGTGAGGACAAGTCTTGTTCCTGGTTTCTCATAGAGAAGATTTATTCTAATTGAGACTGGCTGCCTAGGTTAGCAAGTGACTAACATAAGAAAAAATTCCAATGAAGCAGAGATTCAAAAACATTAAATAGTATTAGATGGGTCCCCTGGCCTATAGGGTGGCATGGTGGCTCAGTGGTTAGCACTGCTGCCTCACTGCACCAGGGATCCGGATTCGATTCCACTTTCGGGCGACTGTGTGGAGTTTGCACATTCTCCCCGTGTCTGTGTGGGTTTCCTCCAGGTGCTCTGGTTTCCTCCCACAGTCTAAAGATTTACAGGTCAGGTGAATTGGCCATGTTAAATTGCCCATAGTGTTAGGTGCATCAGTCAGAGGGAAATGGGTCTGGGTGGGTTACTCTTCGGTGGGTCGGTGTGGACTTGTTGGGCCGAAGGGCCTGTTTCCACACTGTAGGGAACCTAATCTAATTTGCATTGCAGGGTCAGGGGAGGAGAAACTGAAACAGACTAGCGAGCACAAATGGTCTCTCACATTACGTTACTTTGACCTTGGTAATAACCCAAAATGACCACATAGGCCTTTCACAATCCCTTCGCAGTTTGGTGGAAAAAGGCTGGAACTTGCATAAAAACTGGCCTAAGCTGCTCCTTATTTATCCTGGCAAGCTTGGTGATTTTCAATTAATTTCAGCCCTGATCCACACTGTTTAGATGGCTTGCTAGAATAACATGTAGTCGTGAAATAGGAGCTTTAGGCGTTCCTGACACGGTAGCAAGTGAAATCATCTTGATCTAATCACTAATTGTTCTTGGCTTTCAAGTGTTTTCCTTGTAACTGGGTCACAGGCTCCAATGCTGGTAGAAGGTTTAAAGGGTGTCAGCTGTATCCATTGTAACTCAGATTCCCAGATTTATTCAATTAGTTCGGTGAAGATTAAACTGATTATAAGTTGTCGTCATCCCATTAAATTGTCTCTCAGGCAGAATTTAGCATTACCATCTATTGGACACTGAGGTGACTGATCCTGAACTGGTCTCATCAATGATGCATATGCCAAGGTATTTTCTTTCAAAGTTATTGCTACAATTAATTTGAGGATTGATTTATCCTTGCCGTCTCCTTTAATCACAAGCGTATTTTTGTGTTTGATTTATGATGTGTCACATGAACAGTTCCTTGCACTCCTCCCTGCCAGGAATGTAAGAACTCAGTAAGTCCTCTAGTTGCGCTACTGAAAAGAGCAACTTAAAGTAAACTTCAGGCAAATCTGATTTTCCTCTTGTAGCAATGTAAAAGTTGCAGTTAGATTCTGCAAGGCCTTTCACATCACAAAAAAAATGAAAACATTATGATAAGAAAGAAAGAAACTCAGCAGGTCTGGCAGCATCTGCGGAGAAAGAAACAGTTAACATTTCCAGTCAAGTTCTTCATAACTGAATTAAGAGATGAAAGAGTGATGGGTCTTATACTCGTTGATGAAAAGCAGAGAGTTGAATGTTCTGGCTGTTGCAGTGAGGGTTATGCGTTGGCATTGGTAGTTGAAGAGTTAGGTTCATGACCCCTGTCTTGCAAATTGGTCGGGATTCTGTAGTCCTGATGCTTTAGTCTATGAGCAAATTGTAGTATTCAGGGTGAGACAGGAGCCTTTTATTGTCCTGTTCCTTCACTCTTTAACCTAGCTAACCTAGCTCTGAGAGTCACGAGTGTCTTTACCTGCAGCACAGGGGTGACTCAGGGAACGTTCTGTAATTGTGACTTTCAGAGCACACTAATGCTTAAACCCAGACTAGTACACGTGATGGCATTCAGTCTTGTGAACCCACTCCAGTAGAATTGAAACTGGTCTTTAAATCCTTATCTTTGTATATTCTTCAAAGTGAAAAACACAAAAGAGTTTGATACATAATCCCCAGGGGGGAGTTGGGCAGGACGATTATCAGCCTAGTTATCTTTGTAGTCATAACAAACTACAAAGGTGAGGTGATAGACTAATGGTATTATCGCTGGACTGGTAATCTAGAGACCTTCGGTAATGTTCTGCAGACTCAGGTTCGAATCCCATCATGGCAGATGGTAGAATTTGAATTCAATAAAAATTTGGAATTGAGAGTCTGGTGTTGACCATGAAGCCAATGTCAACTGTCAGGAAAAAACAATCTGGTTCATTAATATCCTTTGGGGAAGGAAACTGTCGTCCTTACCTGGTCTGGCCTATATGTGACTCCAGACCCACAGCAATGTGGTTGACTCTTAACTGCCCTCTGGGCAACTAGGAATGGGCAATAAATGCTGGCCTGGCCAGTGATGCCCACATCCTGTGAATGAATAATAAAAATCAGATCTCGATCCAGTCTGTCTTGGCTTGGCTCTTTCCCCCTTTGAAGGCAGTTATTTAAACTTCCCTTCACATCTCTCGGTGTGACATTCCTTGGGTCTTCCTTTCAAGATAGCTGTTTAATTTACATCCACAGTCACTTTTGGCTGTCCTAAACCTTTTTGAAAAATACATTTTGCAATACAAATGTGAGTTTAATTACAAATTTAAAATATGTACAGTACTCGGGTTCCGATCTATGGACATGACCATTAGAATATCTCGTCATGTAAATCAAAACACTGCACATTCCTTAATTCATAAAGAAAAATAAAACAAATTCAAGAATATAATAGAAATATGCTAACTCTTTCTACTTAGGCCCCAGTGGTGACTCTCTCACTGGCCATCAGTACTACCTCAACAGTGGTCATCACAATTAAGTTAGTTTCCATATCTCTTTGTTGTTTTGAGAGATTTTTTTGTGTGGGAATTGGTTATGTGTTCGTCTTATAACAACAGGAACTTGACAAAGTAAGTTGGGACATACTGGTGGCACATTAAAGCATGATGTAAATGCAAATTATTTTATTTTTCTAATCGTTCCTCCCTCCTTCTTAAACAGCAAATAAATCATTCCACACTCTGTCTCTGTCAGACAGCAACCATTAGATCATCCTTTCATAGTGATTCTCGCTAGCTCAGATATCCTCACCAACTCCATTCTATGAACTGACAAACCCCCCAGCCCCACCCCATCCCCAGGCCCCAGCTGGGCATCACTTCATCTTAATTTCTTGACTATCTTTCCATTCTTCCTGGTGGTTCAGACATCACCATCCTAAAGCAAGGAACTGCTGAAAATAATCAGTCACAATATTTCAACAGAAAGAGGCCCTTTGACCCATGTTATCTACCTGGTACTACCTAGACTGATCTCACTTTCCCCCTGGTCACAGCTCTTCAAGCAGATAAGGAGTTTAATTTGGATAAATATGAAGTGTTGCATTTGGTAAGACAAACAAGGTTTTGATTTATACAGGGTAAAAGTGAGGACTGCAGATGCTGGAAACCAGAGGTTAGATCAGAGTGGTGCTGGAAAAGCACAACAGGTCAGGCAGCATCCGAGGAGCAGGAAAATCGTTTCAAATCAGGAAGGTAGGACAGGTCATGAGGACAGTGCTGAGCTGGAAGTTTGGAACTGAGGTAAGGTGGGGGGGAGGGGAAATGAGGAACCTGATGAAGTCCGCATTGATGTCCTGGGGCTGAAGTGTTCCGAGGCAGAAGATGAGGCATTTGATTTATAAAGTTAATGGTAAGGCCCTGGGGAGTGTTGATGAACAGAGAGACTTAAGGGTTCAGGTACATAATTCTTTGAAATTTGCATCACAAGTAGGTAGGGTGGTGAAGAGGGCATTCGGTATGCTTGTCTTCATTGGTCACAACTTTGAGTATAAGAGTTGGGACGTCATGTTGTGGCTGCAGAAGACATTGGTGAAGCCACTTCTGGTGTACCGTGTACTGTTCTGTTTGCCCTACTATAGGAAGGATATTATCAAATTGCAAAGGATGGAGAAAAGATTTACCAGGATGTTACCAGTTCCAGAGGTTTTGAGCTATGAGGAGAGGCTGACTAGGCTGGGACTTTTTCCACTGGAGTACACTGGGGTGACCTTACAGAGGATTATAAAATCATGAGGGACATGGATAAAGTAAATAGCAAAGGTATTTTTTTCCCGAGGTTAGAGGAGTTCAAAACTGGAGGGCATATTTTTAAGGTGAGAGGGGAAAGATTTAAAAGAGACCTGAGGGGCAACTTTTTCCAACACAGAGGGTGGTTTGTCTGTGGAATGAACTGCCAGAGGAAGTGGTGGATGATGCAGGTACAGTTACAACATTTTAGAGACATTTGGGCAGGTATATGAAAGGGAAGGGTTTAGAGGGATACGGGCCAAATCAGACAGATGGGACTAGTTTAGTTTGGGAAACTTGGTCAGTATGGATTAGTTGAACCGAAGGGTCTGTTTTGGTGCTGTGTAACTCTATGACATTTTAAACAGGGTGAGTGTTTCTGCCTGTCCCAGCCTTTCTTGCTGTTACTTACAAGTCACCACCACCCTCTCAGTGAAAGAGATCACCCCTCTGACCCTGGCACCAATTCCTCTAAATCTATGCCCCCGTGTTTTAACCCTTCTACTCCAGTAAAGGGCCCTCATGTAATGGCATCCACCTCAATTAACCCTTCCTGGGGTCTCCTTGAGTCATGATTCCTTGCTTCACCTCCCAAAATGTTCCGTTTTTCTCCACCCTGTTCAATCTCCCGTTTTCTTCCACTAGCAGCTGCCCACTGGCCCGAAGGTTTGGTGGAAATTGTCGCCATGGGCACCATGCCATCCAGAGAATACGAGAGACAGAACGTCACCCTCACCACACTCTTCTAATCCTACAATATATTTATGGAGTGTTCCAATCATTCTGACTATTGCACCACTCAAAATCTTTAGAATTCCACACTTCCAACATTAGAATCATAGAATCCCCACAGTGTGGAAACAGGCCCTTCGGCCCAACAAGTCCACACCGACCCTCTGAAGAGTAACCCACCCAGACCCATTCCCCTACCCTATATTTACCCCTGACTAATGCACCTAACCTACACATCCCTGAACACTAAGGGCAATTTAGCACAGCCAATTCACCCTAACCTGTAAATCTTTGGACTATGGGAGGAAACCCACGCAGACACTGGGAGAATGTGCAAATTCCACTCAGGCAGCCGCCCAAGGGTGGAATCGAACCTGGGTCCCTGGTTCTGCGAGATAGCAGTGCTAACTACTGAGCCACCGTGCCGCCCATACTTCCTGGGTTTCCTTTTAGATGGGCTTGGTTCCAATTATAAGATGGCGTCCTTCTCATACCCAAACCCCTTTGTGCCCCCTATCCTACTTAGTTCTGGAGTGACATGCATGCCAGACAACAACATGAGAAAGTGGATTACCTCTTGGGCATCAATGTTTGTCTGGTCCAGCTGGAGTGAGTACAAGGCATCCTTGGCTCCAATGAAAAGACGGTCGTGGTACTCATCGAGGAACATCGAGCGGAAATCCAGGAAACTACGGTGACCAAAGAACATGACTGATCGATTGGCTGCCAAGAGATCTGAAGCAAAGAAAGCAATAATGTTGAGTCAACCCACCACTCATTGCCAGCTCTTTGAGCCATTAGGTTAGCAGGGAATTAGAATGTGTCACTGCACCTTCCAATGGGCTTGGCAGCTGACCCACCCAGACAATGTCTACTGAGACCATTAGGTGAGACTTGCTGGGAGAACAACTAATGCGACACTTAACAGAGACAGCAGAGGAGGATATGCACAACTGGAAATGGGCCCATTGAAAAACCTTTGGTATAATAAAAACTAAATGCTGCAGATGCTTCTGAAATGAACACAGAGAATGCTGGAGAAACTCAACAGGTCTGGCAGCATTTGCGGACAGAGAAAAACGGAGTTTCGATTCTGGTATGATGCTTCTTTAGAATAAAAAGGTGTCAGAAAATATTCTTTTAACAATGCTTTTGACCAAGGTGGAGGTGAGCAAAGGGGGTCAAAGGGCTTGGGGTGAAAATGGGAACAGGGTCCTGAGTTGGATGAGGTCAGAAGTCACACAACACCAGGTTATAGCCCAACAAGCTTATGATTTTACCAGAGCGGCAAGGAGAGAAGGAGTGGTGAAGCAAGGGCTGCTGGGAAGGGTGAGTTTTCCCGCATTAAAAGGGACTTACCTCGGGAGTCGGGCCTCCATTTGCTGAGAGGTGCGAAGAAGAGTGAAGGACGTCTGGGAAGGCATATATTTGTGTGGTTGCGTTACCCGAAACACTACTCGGGTAGTGTCTCCCACCCATCCTCCTCCTCTAACCAAAAAAAAAGGTTCTGTGTGCCAGATTGGTAAGGTAACCAGTTTATTTTTTATTCCTTATTGTTTCAACAGTCTCTTTGGGAATTTAGAATCNNNNGTGGGATTTGAATCCAGTCCCCAGAATATTACCTGGGTCTCTGGATCAATAGACCAGCAATAATGCCACGAGGCCATCACTTCCCATCACCAGTTGGCATCACTGTGAGCAGTTTCAGGCTCTTTATCTGGGGAAGGATTTGCTGGCATTGGAGGGGGTCCAGAGGAGGTTCACAAAAAAGATCCCAGGATGAAGGGCTTGTCATACGAGGAATGGTTGAGAACTCCAAGTCTGTACACAATGGAGTTTAGAAGGATGAGGGGGATCTGATTGAAACTTAAGAATACTGAGGGGCCTGGACAGAGTGGGCATGGAGAAGATATTTCCCCTGGTAGGAGAGACTAGGACCCAAGGGCACAGCATCAGGGTGAAGGGGTGACCCTTTAGAACTGAGATGTGGAGGAATGTTTTCAGCCAGAGAGTGGGGAATCTGTGGAACTCATTGCCACAGAGGGTTTGGAGGCCTGAATCAATAAATGCGTTTCAGACACAGAGTAGATAGGTTCTTGATTAGTAAGGGGAACAAGGACTACAGGGAGAATGCAATTGAGAAATATATCAGCCATGATCGAATGGTGGAATACACTTAATGGGCTGAAAGGCCTAATTCTACTAATATATCTGATGGCCTTACACTCCTATTCGGGAATGGTGGCTGGGTTGAAGAATGGAATCAGAGGAAGGGGACAAGATTGAAGAAATGGCCAAAAAGCTAGATCTAACTGCAATTTATGGTGTGATTTGTACAAGTGTGTACCAAGGTAGGCTGTAAACCATCTGATCCTCATTAGACCTCAATGATATGGTAGACAGGGACTATGAGTAATCAAAAAGGCAAATGGAAGATGATATATGATGGAGTCATACACAAGGTCATGCTGCAGCTAGCTTTACGACAGATACTGACACCATTACCTACTTTTGCCTAGTTAACATTGTCCATCACTAGCTTTCCCTCATTTCATTTGTCCCTGAAACTCTTAGAGACATGGACAGAGCAGGGACAGGAATGGTTGTTGCAGGTTCCAGGATTTAGATGTTTCAGTAAGAACAGAGAAGATGGTAAAAGAGGGGGAGGTGTGGCATTGTTGGTCAAAGACAGTATTACAGTTGCAGAAAGGATGTTTGGGGACTCGTCAACTGAGGTAGTATGGGCTGAAGTTAGAAACAGGAAAGGAGATGTCACCCTGTTGGCAGTTTTCTATAGGCCTCCGAATAGTTCCAGAGATGTAGAGGAAAGGATAGCAAAGATGATTCTCGATAGGAGTGAGAGAGACAGGGTAGTTATCATGGGTAACTTCAACTTTCCAAATATTGACTGGAAACACTATAGTACAAATACTATAGATGGGTCAGTTTTTGTTCAGTGTGTGCAGGAGGGCTTCCTGACACAGTTTGTAGACAGGTCAACTAGCCACATTAGATTTGGTACTGGGTATTGAGCCTGGCCAGGTGTTAGACTTGGAAGTAGGTGAGCACTTTGGTGATAGCGATCACAATTCTGTTATGTTTACTTTAGTGATAGAAAGGGGCAGCACGGTGGCTCAGTGGTTAGCACTGCTTACAGCAGCAGAGTCCCAGGTTCGATTCCAGCCTCGGGCAACTGTCTGTGTGGAGTTTGCACATTCTCCCCGTGTCTGCGTGGGTTTCCTCCGGGTGCTCCGGTTTCCTCCCACAATCCAAAAATGTGCATGTTAGGTGAATTGGCCATGCTAAATTGCCCGTAGTGTTAGGCGAAGGGGTAAATGTAGGGGAATGGGTTGCACTTTAGAGGGTCGGTGTGGACTTGTTGGGCCAAAGGGCCTGTTTTCCACACTGTAAACAAACAAAAAAAGAGGATAGGTGTATACCACTGGGCAAGAGTTACAGCTGGAGGAAAGGTAATTACGATGCGATTAGGCAAGATTTAGGAAGCATAGGATGGGGAAGGAAACTGCAGGGATGGGATTAAAAATGTGGAGCTTATTCAAGGACAAGCTCCTGTGTGTCCTAGATAAGTATGTACCTGTCAGGTGGGGAGGAAGCTGTAGAGCGTGGGAGCCGTGGTTTACAAAGGAAGTGGAATCTCTGGTCAAGAGGAAGAAGAAAGCTTATGTTAGGATGAGATGTGAAGGCTCAGTTAGGGGGCTTGAGGGTTACAAGGTAGCCACGAAAGACCTAAAGAGAGAGCTTAGAGGAGACGTGAGAAGTTGTTGGCGGATAGGATCAGGGTAAACCCTAAGGCTTTCTATAGGTATTTAAGGAATAAAAGAATGACGAGAGTAAGATTAGGGCTAATCAAGAATAGTAGTGGGAAGTTGTGCGTGGAGTCAGAGGAGATAGGGTAAGCACTTAATAAATATTTTTTGACAGTATTCACTCTAGAAAACGACAATGTTGTCGAGGAGAATACGGAGATACAGGTTACTAGACTAGGTGTGATTGAGGTTCACAAGGAAGAGGTATTAGAAATCCTGCAGAGTGTGAAAATAGATAAGTCCCCTGGGCCGGATGGGATTTATCCTAGGATCCTCTGGGAAGCCAGGGAGGAGATTGCTGAGCCTTTGGCATTGATAATTAAATTGTCATTGTCTACAGGAATAGTGCCAGAAGACTGGAGGATAGCAAATGTGGTTCCCCTGTTCAAGAAGGAGAGTAGAGACAACCCTGGTAATTATAGACCAGTGAGCCTTACTTCAGTCGTTGGTAAAGTGCTGGAAACGGTTATAAGAGATACGATTTATAATCATCTAGAAAAGAATAATTTGATTAGGGATAGTCAGCATGGTTTTGTGTAAGGTAGGTTGTGCCTCACAAACCTTATTGAGTTCTTTGAGAAGGTGACCAAACAGGTAGATGAGAGTAAACCGGTTGATGTGGTGTATATGGATTCCAGCAAGGCATTCGATAAGGTTCCCCACAGTAGGCTATTGTACAAAATGCGGAGAAATGGGATTGTGGGAGATATAGCAGTTTGGATCAGTAATTGGCTAGCTGAAAGAAGACAGAGGATGGTGGTTGATGGGAAATGTTCATCCTGGAGTCCAGTTACCAGTGGTGTAGCGCAAGGGTCGGTGTTGGGTCCACTGCTGTTCGTCATTTTTATAAA
>NC_057727.1:9603686-9717158 GCF_004010195.1 Chiloscyllium plagiosum | reverse complement strand
ACTTGAGGCTGTTTTCGTTAGAGAGAAGAAGGTTGAGAGGTGACTTAATAGAGACATATAAGATAATCAGAGGATTAGATAGGGTGGGCAGGGAGAGCCTTTTTCCAAGTATGGTGACGACGAGCACGAGGGGGCATAGCTTTAAATTGAGGGGTGATAGATATAGATGTCAGAGGTAGTTTCTTTACTCAGAGTGTAGTAAGGGTATGGAATGCTTTGCCCGCAACGGTAGTAGATTCACCAACTTTAAGTACATTTAAGTCGTCATTGGACAAACATATGGACATACATGGAATAGTGTAGGTTAGATGGGCTTCAGATTGGTATGACAGGTTGGCGCAACATCGAGGGCCGAAAGGCCTGTACTGCGCTGTAATGTTCTATGTTCTATATTCTATAATAAGCTTTCGGAGTGTCACCTGATGAAGGGGCAGCACTCGGAAAGCTTGTGATTTCAAATAAATCTGTTGGGCTTTAATCTGGGGTCATTTGACCTCTGACCTTACCCACGCCAGTCCAAAACCGGCATCTCCAAATCCTGAGTTGGATGATCAGCCATGATCATACTGGAAGCAAGCTTGAGGGGCCAAATGATCTCTTCCTGCTATACTTTCTATGTTTCTGTGTCAGGAACAAAGGCGCAGATGGTGGAGAGGCCCAGTACAAAAGACAAAGGGGCTGTTAATGGTGGGGATAAAGAAATAGAGATGGGTGTGAATGGGTGACCCAAGCCTTGGGTCAGCTCCCAAAATAAGTTTTGAAAGATGATATCCCTGTATAAACGTGGATCGCAATCATAAGGATTTTCTTCCTCAGCTTCTGAGCAGGCAGAAAGCTTAGCTTTAAAGCTGCAAAACCCCCTTTATTAAGAGAAAGCACAGTTGAATCTAAACAGCTGAACCTAATAATCTCGAAGAGAAACTTAGCGCCGATATTGAAACCTGATTTACGAAGCAATAATCCCGGGATTCGGCCATGCACATTTCCCAAGTACATGTTAAGGCACCATTATTAAGAAGTCCAATTTCTGTTATTTATTCTTGTGAATTCTTCCATTCATAGCTTTCATCCAAAACATTTTTAAAAAATCTCAATGAAGTGTTGGCAAGCCTTGAAAAGAAATCCTGCAGCTAATGGCATACAACGTTTTGCTGAGTTTTTATATATATGAGCAAAGAAAGTGAGACTGCCAATTAATCGTACCTTTTGTGACCTCAGAATATCTCAAAGTACTTTACTATCATTGATGTAGTTTTAAAGTGCTAGTTGCTGTTGTTTTGTAGGAAACACACCCGTCTGGGTGGGTTAGTCTTTGGAGGGTCAGTGTGGACTTGTTGGGCCAAATGGCCTGTTTGCTCACTGGTGGGATTCTACGATTCTCCCAGCTCAGCTTTGTGGGCGGCACGGTGGCACAGTGGTTAGCACTGCTGCCTCACAGCGCCAGAGACCTGGGTTCAATTCCCACCTCAGGCGACTGACTGTGTGGTGTTTGCGCATTCTCCCTGTGTCTGCGGGGTTTCCTCCGGGTGCTCCGGTTTCCTCCCACAGTCCAAAAATGTGCAGGTTAGGTGAATTGGCCATGCTAAATTGCCCGTAGTGTTAGGGGCAGGGGTAAATGTAGGGGAATGGGTCTGGGTGGGTTGCGCTTCGTTGCACACTGTAAGTAATCTAAAATGTCTTAAATGCAACAAGCTCCCACATAAAGACAATGAAGAAAAAGACAAACCATTTGCTGATGTTAATTGAGTAATAAGAACATCAGTATTTTATGCTCAAAACAATGCCAGCCAGGATCTTATGTGTCCACCTGAAAGGGTAGCCAGGGTCTCATCCCCAAGATCACACCTCCAACACTATCATACTTGAGTTTTGCTGAAAAAGGCATCTTTTGTCAAAATCTTTTGTCTTGCATTCATCAGAAGAATTCGCAAGAAATACCAACAAAATGGAAAAACAACCTTTTTTTAAACCGTGTGAGAATAGTGTGCTGATTGTTGACAAGCAGATACTGATTGGTATTGAGAAAGTACAGTTACACAGCAGTGGCATGGACTAGGCTGATGTAGCCTGGGACAGGACTGTAGCAGGGGAGGAGGAAACATTGGACTGTCTTTTAAGTTTTATTTATTTTTTATTTTAAGTTAATGTGAATGGCGCCTATGCGGTACACACTTTTCACAGTATTTTATGTTGAATACATGTGACAACAAATTATTGAATTCAATTCAATACTGACTGTTAACAGCCAAGCTTTGTTTAAATCTTAATCCAACAGTCTTGCGAACTGTCTTAGTGAATCCAAGACAAAAAACCTTGGCATATTGTATCTTTTTATCAGCAATGCGCACGTTTTGTTCTCACTACGCACTCTCTTGCTAGTCAGGAAATAAAACATGCCATGGTGCTACTTTGAAAAGCTCTGGTTTCTCTCTAATTTCCTGGCCAATGTTTACCTTGCACATAAGAAAGAAATCTGACCATTATCTTATTGCTATTTGCTGGAGTTTACTCTGTGCAAACTTTCTCTTGCATTTCCTGCACTATAGAACATAGAACAGTACAGCACAGAACAGGCCCTTCAGCCCATGATGTTGTGCCGACCACTGATCCTCATGTATGCACCCTCAAATTTCTGTGACCATATGCATGTCCGGTAGTCTCTTAAATGTCCCCAATGACCTTGCTTCCACAATTGCTGCTGGCAACGCATTCCATGCTCTCACAACTCTCTGTGTAAAGAACCCGCCTCTGACATCCCCTCTATACTTTCCTCCAACCAGCTTAAAACTATGACCCCTCGTGTTAGTAATTTCTGCCCTGAGAAATAGTCTCTGGCTATCGACTCTATCTATGCCTCTCATTATCTTATATACCTCAATTAGGTCCCCTCTCCTCCTCCTTTTCTCTAATCAAGATCTCATGACTCAAACTCAATCCCCCTGTTAATGAAAGCCAAAACACCATATGCTTTCTTAACAACCCTGTCCACTTGGGTGGCCATTTTAAGGGATCTATGTATCTGCACACCAAGATACCTCTGTTCCTCCATACTGCCAAGAATCCTATCCTTAATCCTGTACTCAGCTTTCAAATTCAACCTTCCAAAACGCATCACCTCGCATTTATCCAGGTTGAACTCCATCTGCCACCTCTCAGCCCATCTCTGCGTCCTGTCAATGTCCCGCTGAAGCCTACAATAGCCCTCTATACTGTCAACGACACCTCCAACCTTTGTGTCATCTGCAAACTTGCTGACCCATCCTTCAATCCCCTCATCCAAGTCATTAATAAAAATTACAAACAGAGCCCTGTGGAACACCACTCACCACAGACTTCCAGGCAGAATATTTTCCTTCTACTACCACTCGCTGTCTTCTGTTGGCCAGCCAATTCTGTATCCAGACAGCTATGTTCCCCTGAATCCCATTCCTCCTGACCTTCTGAATGAGCCTACCATGGGGAACCTTATAAAATGCCTATACTGTGATGATGTTTCTAAAGATCTTCAGTGGCTGTATATTGCCATGGATTGTCTTGAGGCTAGGAATGGAATTATTACAAATGTGAGTTTTTTCTTCCCATTTATAAATTCCATACATTGGGGGATTGGTTAGTTCAGCTAGCTGGATGGTTGGTTTGTGATGAAAAGCCATGCCAACAGCACGGATGCAATTCTCACACTGACCAATAAGAACTCTCCCTCTCAAGCTCTACCCTCGCATGAGGTGTGGTGACCCTCAGATTAAACCATCACCAGTCATCCCTCTCTCATGAAAGAGCGGTCCAAGGTGTAGCTTGGCTGATGGTGAGAAGGGCAGTACCCCATCTGATCATGTACGCCCGGTCTCCGTGCACCACCACACGCTGCCCCTGAAGCAGCTGCATTGGTGAAGAGACTGCCACACACCTCCTTCTGGAATGTGCCTTTCTAAAGACGTTCTGGAGAGAGATGCAAGTGGTTTTTGTTGAGGTTCATCCCGAGCAGCTCAGTGACACAGGACTCTGTGCTCCACGGGCTGTTCCCTGGCCGCAAACCAAGACAAACATCAATTGCGCCTGGAGGGAAATCAACTTAGTGAAAGATGTCCTTTGGTCCGCTCGAAACTTGTTGGTCTTCCAGAACAAGGAGTTGACCTCAACCAAATGTTACAGACTAGCACATTCAGGACTATGTACTGAAGGAGACACTAAAACTTGGGTCAAGACCACCATCTAAAGACTTTCTGCTGAAGTAAAATGAGGGTCTGTTCAGTTGTCAGACACCCCTCATTTCCTCAATATATGATTTTTTTTCCCCCTGCGTGAGGTAAAAACACTTTTGTTATTTGCAACCACACAGGATGTAAAATTCCAAGGTATTGTTTGCTACTTCTTCCTGATTGGAAAGTTTGTACACATCAGAAAGAGAATCTTTTGAATGTACTTATCAGTGCGTTTTTTGATGAATAAAGTATATTTTCGTAATAAAAGAAATGAGTGCACCCCACTATGGTGACTTTACCACAATTTTGTTTTACAAGACACTGCATGTCAATTGTCAACAGTCTTCCCAGGTCACTTTAGCATTCTTTGCAATATTAAAGACAAGTGGCTTAGAAAGGAAGAAACGTTTACGCTATGAAGAACGGGAACTCTAATGTTAGATCTTTTCTGAGCGGTGAATTCTGAGGGAATTTTAAAATCAAGTTTCGAAAGGAGGAGTTAGGGTACATTGAGTACATTGCTACTTGGAAAAAAAGCTTGAAATTCCTAGAAACATTCATCCCTCAGCCATCATCACCAAAATCAGATGAACACATTCTTCAACCGATTACAGATTGTGGGAATTTGCCAAATACAAAATGCCTCTTGCTTGATCAAGATGCTCCGGTTTCCTCCCACAGTCCAAAGATGTGCAGGTCAGGTGAATTGGCCACGCTAAATTGCCCGTAGTGTTAGGTAAGGGGTAAATGTAAGGATATGGGTGGGTTGTGCTTCGGCGGGGCGGTGTGGACTTGTTGGGCCGCAGGGCCTGTTTCCACACTGTAATGTAATCTAAAATCTAATCTAAAAAGGGTTATCTGGCTCGATGGGTCAAATGGCTTACTCTTGCTATTTCTTTTAATGGCCTTATGATCTTATAGATCCCAAGCAACAACAGTCACTGGAATTTATTATTGGCAATATTCTGGAGTTTGATCACAAATGTGAACACAAATCTTCCTTTCTGTTTCTTTGAGATGCGAATCGCTCATATAAACAAGACCCAAAAGTGCTGGAGAAACGCAATGGGTCTCGATGGCATCTGTGCAGACAGAAACATTTCGAGTCCAATATGATTCTGCTTTAGAATCTTAGCCTTATTGCAGCGCTCCTGTATCTGCAGTATTTTGCTTTAGACTGCATTGTTGACCATTTTTCAGTTCAATGCAGCTGGCCCAGTGGCTAGTACTGCTGCTTCATAGTTGAAAATGTGTTGCTGGAAAAGCGCAGCAGGTCAGGCAGCATCCAAGGAGCAGGAGAATCGACGTTTCGGGCATAAGCCCTTCTTCATAGTGCCAGGGACCTGGGTTCAATTCCAGCCCAGGGCAACCATCTGTGTGGAATTTGCACATTCTCCCCGTGTCTGTGTGGGTTTCCTCCAGGTGCTCCATTTTGCTCCCACAGTCCAAAGATGTGCCGGTTAGGTGGATTGGCCATGGGAAATTACCCACAACGATCAGGGATGTGCAGCTAGGTGGGCTAGCCCTGGGAAATGCAGAGTACAGGAGTAGGGGAGTGGGTCTGGCTGGGATGCTTTTCGGAGAGTCAGTGTGGACTCGATGGGATGAATGGACTGCTTTCACATCTATGTTGATGATTCAACAGACTGATATCAGTCAACCTGACACCGGAACCTTCTTAACATAAGACACATGGATGAGCTGCCATTACTCTTAACCTCATCTGAAGATCTAACGAGCCTCTGGGGGGGGGGGGGGAGGGTTGGTCAGTTAGCTTAGTTGGTTGGACAGCTAGTTTGTGATGCAGAGTGGTGCGAACAGTGAGGGTTCACTGGCTGAGGTCACCATGAAGATTCTCAAACTTGCCCCTGGCCTGAGGCATGGTGACCCTCAGGTTAAACTCACCACCCGTCACCTCTCTCTCTTTAATGAAACAGCAGCCCTCAGGTCATCTGGCTACTTTACATTACTTTCTAGTTAACCATAACAGAGATGCAGCAATAGGATAACCATTTCTTTCCTAAACCCCCTGCATATCTGAAAAGTGCCCTAATCATTGACATGAAATGGTTAAGTATAAAACATCTGACCGGTTCTTTTGTAAAATAATCCCACTCCTCAACACCAGGTGATGATTTGAATTTTAGAAAAGCCACAAGCCTGAATCAACATCTTTATCTCGTCATGGCCATTTCTGTCAGTCATTTTACTGAATACCTCCTGTCTTTCAAATAGAGTTTGACACGACTGGGGGTGACCTTGTAAGGTTACCCCAAGTGACGTTTGTTACCGGATCCCAATAAAAACATTCATGATGATGTTTTAAAACAAGCCCTGTCTTTCTTCCTCTCATCACCAGACTGGAAAGGTGGCTCAAGGCCAGGACTTAACCAACGTCAACCTGTTTTAACCACAAAGCCCCAGGGCTTTCCTTGCAATAATTACACCTCACCACTCTGAATGTTCACTCAGCCATGAACACAATTCTCTGTAAATGACGAAGACTAACACAAAACAGAAGCACCTAGTTAAAAACGCAGCCTCGGAAGTACAAACAAGGTATTGTACTCCAGTACAACGGGACTATAATGTGTTATAAACACACCAGATGGTCCACTTTGGCTTGGTTCATTCGGCTCCTTTCCCCTAATAGGCTGTTTCTGGACCATTTATAATCACTGCTCACAGGCAAATCTCTGTTGTCACAAACAAAAATGCACAAATGGAGTAAATAAGGTGAAACCGTTTCCACTGGCAGGAAAACTTGTAACCCGAGGGCAAAGATTTAAGATAATGGAAGAAAGAACCATGGTTGCAATGAGGGGACGTTTGTTTCCGGTAGTGCAGGATGCCAACAAATTCCAACATTCAATCATTTAAAGTCAACGATGTGGGCTCCATAACGGTCCAAACATTGTTCCATTACATTATACTTGAGGTGGGGGCTCTAAAAGGGCCAGGGGTTATTCAGAGAAGATTACTGGTCAGGCAGTGAAGGCAAAAATGCTCTCCCCTCCTTGTGCTTTTTCAGCCACTCTAGGCTCATGGAAGGGGTGATCCATGGGGGAGCTGTGCAGGTAAAGCCTCTGTTTCGTCAAAAAACCCACAGCACTAAGAACGTTCCAAAGCGTTTTGCAACCACACAGTGACTTTTGAAGAGCACTCACTTGGTACTTTCTGGGCTGAAGCTACAAATGGTTTGCAGACTGCTGCTCCCGACAACAGCAAAATGAGTGAAAGACCAGGTTTGTGGTCGCACTGAGGCACGTTGGCCAGGACGCCAATAGCACTCCCTGCTCATTCCCAAATCTGGAGAAGGGTTATACCCGAAGCGTCGACATCTCCACCTCCCGATGCTGCCTGACTTGCTGTGTACTTCCAGCCTCCTGCCGGTCTACTTTGGATTCCAGCATCTGTAGTTTCTTTTTGTCTCATTCCCAAATCTTGGCAAATGATCTTTCCAAGACCGTGTACAAGATAGATGGTGTACGGAAGGGCAGTCTAAGAGCCAACTGCAACTTAATCATGTTCAGACAATGGCCAAAGGTTCAAGCTAGCACAGGCAAATGGAGAACAGGAGTCAAATAAGGAGATCATTCAACCCACCGAGCGTATGCTAGATCTGGACAAGAACTGTCCAAAAAGTTCCATCTCCCAGCCTTTTCCTCTTAGTCCTGAAGAAACTTGTTCCCTAGGGTGGCATGGTGGCTCAGTGGTTAGCATTGCTGCCTCACAGAGATCTGGGTTTGATTCCACCCTCAGGTGTCGGTGTGGAGTTTGCACATTCTCCCTGTGTCTGTGTGGGTTTCCTCCCACAGTTCAAAGATGTGCAGGTTAGGTGAATTGGCCATGCAAAATTTCATATAGTGTCCAAGAAAGTGCAGGCAAGTTGGATTGGCCATGGGAAATGCAGGGTTACAGCGATAGGGTAGGGGTTATGGGTCTGGGTGAGATCCTCTTCAGAGGGTTGGTGTAGACCCAATGGGCTGAATAGCCTGCTTCCACACTGTATGGATTCTATTCCAAGTATTTACCCAATTTGTAGTATTCATTGATTAATTTGAGCTATGTTTGATAAATGAGAGTCTGGTAACTGATCTACACGCACTGTGTTTGTTTGGTTAAAGTCAAGGTGTAGAATCAGAGCAAAGTAACTAACATGGGCGGCACGGTGGCACAGTGGTTAGCACCGCTGCCTCACAGCGCCAGAGACCCGGGTTCAGTTCCTGCCTCAGGTGACTCTCTGTGTGGAGTTTGCACATTCTCCTCGTGTCTGCGTGGGTTTCCTCCGTGTACTCCGGTTTCCTCCCACAGTCCAAAAATGTGCAGGTTAGGTGAATTGGCCATGCTAAATTGCCCGTAGTGGGTCTGGATGGGTTGCGCTTCGGCAGGTTGGTGTGGACTTGTTGGGCCGAAGGGCCTGTTTCCACACTGTAAGTAGTCTAATCTAATCTAATCTAATCATAACTTCTGGAATACTGCCTTCAGTTCTGATCTCCCTGCTATAGGAAAAATGTTCTGAAACTTGAAACGGTTCATAAAAGATTTCCAAGGATGTTGCCCGGGTTGGAGGGTTTGAGGTATTGGGAAAGGCTGAATAGGCTGGGGCTATATTCCCTGGAGTGTCGGAGGCTGAGGGGTGACTTTATAGAAGTTTATTAAATTGCAAGGGGCATGGATAGAGTGAATAGCCAAGGTCTTTTTCCCAGGGTGGGGGAGTCCAAAATAGGGGGTTAAGGTGAGAGGAGATAGATTTAAAAGGGACCTAAGGGGCAAATGTTTCATGCGTGGTGCATGTATGGAATAAGCTGCCAGAGGAAGTGGTGGAGGCTGGAACAATTACAACATTTAAAAGGCATCTGGATGGGTATATGAATAGGAAGGGTTTAGAGGGATATGGGCTGGGTGCTGGCAAATGGGACTAGATTAGGTTGGGATATTTGGTCAGCATGGAGGAGTTGGATCGTGCTGTACATCTCTATGAGTCTATGACTGTCACAGAAGGAACTAGAAGTTAAGCTCTAGGCATGAGTGCAAATGTTTTGTGATTGCAGATATTTTAAATTCTCCGAAAATAAACTTGTTGCAGTCTGGTGTCATTTCTTGGTCGCACTGAGATGTGACAAATCTACAACAGAATGTTATTGTCTTGGTTATCATTGAACCTGCTTCCACCACCCTTTCAGGCAGCACATTGTGATCCTGCAGTTACCTTAAGTCCCCAGTCTCTGCTGAGAACCACATTGGCCAGTGGAAACAGTACTTTCTTATCTACTCTCCGAGTGCATATTTATTTGTCACATCAGAGATTTGACTTAAAACTGCGGTAGAAATGGTCCCAGAACAATTTATTAGGGAAATGTGTTTGAGTCAGCTGAATTTAGCCAAACTAGAACATCTGGCCAGTAGCATAACATAAGTATTCAGGCCCTGGTGACTGGTTTCGACCGAAGCACTCCATCAAAACCCCTTCATAATTTTGAGTATCTTATTAAATCTCCCTTTAATGCTCTCTGCTCAGAACCGCCTCAATTTCTTCAATCTCTGCGCCTGACTGAAGTCCCTCTTCCCAGGTAACATCCAAAGGAAATTCTCCTTGTTCTTCAAAAAGGGAAGCAGCAATAGATTCAATTTAAAAGGACATTTTACGGTTATTTGGATACAAGTGACATGGAAGGGAATTGGGGGGGGGGGGGGCAAGCAGAACATTGGCACTAAATAATGATGCTCATTTGAAGAGTTAGTACAGGCATAATGGGCCAAATGGCCACCTTCTGTGCCCTAACACACATCTGTGATTTCAGACCAGGAGACGGGAGTGAAAATCTTGAAAGTTAGCAGCAACTGAAAACTGTGACATGGTTCTTTATTGCTGAATGAGTAAGTGTTGGATGGTTCCTGTCATTTATCTTGTGAATTAAAGAAGCAATGGATCATGTTAGGCTTTGGGCCTGGAGGGATTTTAACTGGCAGCTGTTATCTGGCAGGAAACCCATCAGTTTTATTTCAATTCCTGATTGCTGTTGGCAGGATGAAAGCAGACCAATTTGACTAATGGCCCTCATTAGCGCAACGCTGGTTGAATTCCCTCCTGGAATGAGCAAGAGGTGGGAAGAAATTCATTGTCAACTTGCAGTAGTTCAGGCAGCCCATAAGGAATAAAAATGCATTTGTGGCCATTCAGCCCCTCGAGCTGATTGTGCTCATCTGTGTCTTGGTTCCATTTAGCATTCTTGGTCGTTTATACCATTGACCAACAAGAAGATCTCAGGCTCAGTGTTGACATTTTCAACTGATCTGGCATCAAAAGTTAGGGAAAAGTTAATTTCTTTCCAGTTACGCTATTTCAAGATATGGGAGAGGAGCAGGCAGGCGTTGGAGCCTGAGACAGGAGATGTAGGCCGCTCAGCCCCTCAAGTCTGCTCCACCATTTGATAAGAATTACAAAAAGTTGGTTTCCAGTGTAGTAGGAAATTAAGAAGACAAAATGGAATACTGCCCTTCATTGATGGAGGGATGGAATGTAAAAATAGGGAGGCTTTGCTGCAGCTGTATAGAGTGGTGGTGAGTACTCCACGTCTGGAGGACTGCGTACAGTTTTGGTCTCCCTTCTTGATGTACTCGCCCTGGAAGGGTGCAGACGAGATTCAGCAGGTCAATTCCGAAGTTGAGAGGGTTGACTTATGACGAGAGATTGAGTAGAGTGCGGGTATACTCATAGTAATTCAGAAGAATGAGGGGGGTTCTTATAGAAACATATAAAATTATGAAGGGAGTAGGCAAGATAGAGACAGGGAGAGTGTTTCCACCAGTGGGTGAAACTAGAACAAGGGGGCATAGTCTCAAAATAAGGGGGAGCAGATTTAGAACTGAGTTGAGGAGGAATGTCTTCACCTAAAGGGTTGAGAATCTGTGGAATTCCCTGCCCAGGGAAGTAATTGAAGCTTCCTAATTAAATGTTTTTAAGGCGAAGATAGATAGAATTTTCAATAATAAAGGAATTAAGAGTTATGGTGAGTGGGCGGGTAGGTGGAGCTGAGTCCATGAAAAGATCAGCTCTGATCCTACTGAATGGCGGAGCAGGCTCGAGGGGCCAGACGGCCTACTCCTGCTCCTAGCTCCAATGTCCTTATGGCTGATCCAATTGTGACTCAAATACAAAATCCTGCCTAGCCCCAAAACCCTTGACTTTTGTGTCAACCAAAAATATGTCAAGTTTCCCCTTGAATATGCTGAATTCTATCACTGCCAAGGAAGATAATTCCACAGAATTACCTTTAAGTAGTGAGTCTCCAAAAGAAAATAATGTCTTAAATGGGACTCCCCTGATTTTAAACTCCCCATGAGAAGAAATATCCTCCCTGCATCCAATCTGCCAAATCTCCTCAGGATCTTATAGGTTCCAATAATATTAACTCTCGCTTTTCTAAATTCCAATGAGTACAGAGCGAGCTCTGCTCATCAGGCAAACACCTTCACGCCAGCAATCAGTCAGGTCCAGCCCTGGAACGGTGCTGTGAACCGGATCGGGATGGTACAGGCTGCCTTGCTGACACTGTAATAATTCAATCAATGATTTATTCGTTGCTGCCAGTGAAGATGTACATGTTCTGTCATGGAATTCATACAATAACACACCGGTATTTTATTTAGCAGAGCTTTGCAAAGCGGAAGATTCCAGAAGGGTCAAGCTGAACCAGTTCATAAATAATGCTTCATTCCAGGAAGGTGATGACATTAACTATTCTTTGTAACATTTATACTTGAGTTTCTGGCAGATCTGATACTGTGTAGATTGTTTCTCTTGAGTAGACACCTCCGTCCTGGCAGGACCTGCATATGCTGCTGCTGTTTTCATTCCATGAATGTGCAGTTCCTATTCTAGCAGTTTTCAGGCCAACTTTCAGCATGATCTGTGCACTTCGATAACTATTTAGCGCTCCCCTCCTCCTATTCTGACCAATGTATCTGTTCCAAATCAGAAATAGATGCCCACTACCATTTCAAAACTGGGTATATTGGCTCTATTTTAACTTCCCAGGATGGGTGCAGCTCCAACAACATGAAGAGGCTTAACCTTACTGAGGTAAAAACAAGGACTGGTCTTAACCATTCTGAGGACAAAGCAGTCACTTGACTAGAAATCCCATTTACCACCTTAAACGTTTACTCTCTCCACTGCTGACCTATAGTACCAGGAGAGTGAACCACTTACACGCTGAACCGGGGAAACTCACCAAAGCTCCTTCAAAGCTCCACCGTGGGTGGCACGGTGGCTCAGTGGGCGGCATAGTGGGTCAGCGGTTAGCACTACTGTCTCACAGTGCCAGGAGCCTGGGTTCGATTCCTGGCTCAGGTGACTGTGAGTAATTTGCACATTCTCCCCCTGTCTGCGTGGTTTCCCTCCAGGTACTCCGGTTTCTTCCCACAATCCAAAGAAGTGCAGGTCAAGTGAATTGGCCATGCTAAATTGCCCATAGTGTTAGGTGCATTGGTCAGAGGTAAATTTAAGGTGGGGGAATGGGTCTGGGTGGGTTGCAATTCGGAGGGTCAGTGTGGACTTGTTGGGCCAAAGGGCCTGTTTCCATACTGTAGGGTATCTAATCTAATCAATAGCACCTCACAACCGCATGAACTCTAATACCTGGAAGGACAAGGGGCAGCAGATGTATGGGACTCACTCTCAACCTTCATCTGGAATCATATCACCCATTCCTTTACTATCACCGGGTCGAAATCCTGTCCCTAACAACATTATGGGTGTCCCTACTCCAAGTGATTCAAGAAATCACCAGCTTCTCAGGGACAATTAGGGTTGGGTTTAATCATGACCTTGGCAGAAGTGGGTACTGCAGATGCTGGAGATTAGAGTCAAGATCAGAATGGTGCTGGAATAGCACATCTGGTCAGGCTGCATCTGAGGAGCAGGAAAATCAATGTTTCAGGCAAAAGCCCTTCATCAGGAAACGTCGATTTTCCTGCTCTCGGATGCTGCCTGACCTGATGTGCTTTTCCAGCACCACTCTGATCTTGACTCTAATCTCCAGCATCTGCAGTACTTACTTTCGTCCTGCAGTGGTAGTATCCCTACCCCTGAGCTAAGAGATCCAGGTTCAAGCCCCACCTGCTCCAGAAGTGTGTAATACCTTCCCTGAACAGGTCAGTGAGGGAAAAAAGTAGGTCAAGTCATATGATGTAACCTGCAGGAATAGTTTACACCTTCTCAATGGACAACTTTAGCCCCAAATGATTACGACGAGGCCTACCGTACCAGGCAGGTGGGGCTGTGAGTCCATGGTACCACTATACTTGGAGTTGAGAAGTCAAGCCTGATTTACATGATGTGATTCCAATCCCCACATTTTCAATGCTAAAAGAAGAGTGGGCTGGATGAAATAAAAATTTGGAAGAGGGAGAGACCATTTTTAACTCATCACCACCAATGACAGAGAAAGGGGGAGTTAATAAAGCAAAACTTTGACTGGAATGTGGTCTGGGGACAGGAGAGAGAAAGTAAGGGAGAACAAATGGGAAAATACCTCACTGACTACCTGACAACCATTCAAAATTTGACATGTCTCAATTTTGACAGGCTTCATTCTTTAAATTAAACACAGGCCCTTGTGTTCCTGTAGGTTTGTAATCTGTCTCTCTGGTTTTAATCTGAAATTTCACATCTGACTTTTCCCTAATGTTGATAGCTCTGACTTGATGCCAAGTTTACACACAACGTGCAATGACAAGCTGAGAGGAGAGTTGCCCATGAAGAAAAGGGAGGTTAAAAAAAAATCCCAGCCTAAGCCAACCTGTGACATCCATGCTATCAACAGCTTCTCAAAGCTAAACACAGAGCACATTAGCAAAGGCCTGACAACAGATTATGTCTGCGCTTGCAAGGAACTGAACGGAGAGTGAGATGAAAGATCAGGGATTACATTCCTCTGCCACTCCATCAAAGTGACTTCTAACCTTTCCTTCTTCAATCAAAATCCAAACTCCTCTTAAAATCTTGAAGTGATCCCATCTGGAGGTGGGAGGTCCCACTTCTGAGAGCTGCTGGCCAATCAGCTGTCTGACATCTCTCTTATCCCAAGGACTGCAGTGGTTCAGGAAGGGTACTCACTACCACTGCCTTCCCAAGGTCAAATAGGGACGGGTAGTAAATGCTGGGTCCAGGCCAGCAATGCCCATGCCCCTGAGTGAATACTGGAAAAAAATAGCACCAACCAGAGCTGGTGGCCGCTGCTGGGATTGCATTCAGTCTCAGCCAAAGGAGGAGCTGGCTGGGAGGTAGGATTGGGGTGCTGGGTGAATCAGGCCATGGGTGATAGATTGAGGGAGAACCTAGTCTGTCTTTTCCAAGAGAAGGGAAGTTTTGATGGAGGTCTATATCATGTTAGTTAGGTCACAGGTGGAGTATTGCATGCAGTATAGGAAGGGTGTGATTGCACTGGGGAGGGTGCAGAGGAGTTTCACAAGTAAGTTACATGGGCTGAGATTTTTAACTTTAAAGAGAGAGACTAGATAATGGTACAGTAAAGCACAAGAGTAGGCCCTTTGGCCCACCATGTCTGTGCCGACCATAATGCCATTCAAAACTAATCCTACCTGCTTTCACAATGTCCTTCTATTCTCTGCCTGTTCATGTGTCTGTTTAAATGCCCCTTAAACATTGCGATTGTATCTGCTTCCGGGCTGGATTGTTTTCCTTTTAGCAAAGAAGGCTGAGGGGGTACCTGACTGAGGTGGATACAATTAGGAGGCGTATGGGTTAGGGTCAATAGGAGTAAACCTCCCCTCTCGTCAAGGAGGTTCAGTTACCAAGGGGACACAGACTTAAGGTAAAGGGCAGGTGGTTTTGATGAGGATTTAAGAAAAATTCATTTCACCCAGTGGGTGAGGGTTATCTGGAAGGGCTAGTGAGACAGGAACCATTGCAATGTTTTTGGTCTACTTAGATGATCACTTGAAGCATCATGGCTAACGGCTAAGAACTGGAAAATGGGGCTAGCATAGGCCTCTATCCATGCTGCAATCCTCTATGCTCCCCACTCAGCTTACCTGTTGCTGAAGTCTTCAAAGCCTTTGTTACCGGAGACCTGACTATTCTAACTGACTTGCTCCAAACACTTATTCTACTCTCTGTGAATTTGACATGCTCTAAAACTCTGATTCCTATATATTAAGCTGCACCAATTCCTGTTCACCCATTTGTCCTGTGCTCACTGACCAACATGGGGTCCTGCTTAGATAGCACCTCAATTGTAAGATTCTCATTGTTATTTGCAAACTGCTGCATGATCTTATGGTTCCCAGTCTCTCCAGCCCCTTCCAACCACACAGCTGTCTCGGAAGGTCGACGTCTGGCTCTTGAGTCCATTCAGTTTTAATTACAATATTGTTAGTGTTCATACTTTCAGCTGCCTAAACCCACACACAACTGGAATTCCTTTCCTAAACCTCTTCACCGTTCTGTTCTAGCCTTTAAAATGTTCCTTTCAAAGAGGGCTTCCTGCTTGAGGTGGGGGCCATCACAAGCTGAAATTCTGGGGTCACACATTCCGAGACAAAAATTACCACTGCAGAGTTTAAAATTCCCCATCCCCTCTCCCCAGTTCTCTGATCTCCAACCCTGCTCTTCATTAACACTGAGAGGTTCAGATAAATTTTCACACCTCGCTAGGTTGTAACAGTAGGGCAAAATGTTTGGCAACTACTGTCTTAAAGCCTCCCTTTGAACCAAGCTCTTTGGACCTCTGGCCCATGTTTCAGATTCGTTCACTCATGGCACATTTGTGTCGCTGCTTGGGCTCAGCGTTTACTGTTCATTCCAAACTGCCCTGGAGAACATCAAGTCATTGAGTTATACCTAACTCCACAGAGGCCAGTCTCCCATCACTAAGTTACCCTTTATTTATAATTGGTGAGTCCTTAACATTGATCCTAATCCCTTAGAGCCAGCTCTCAGAGTTAACGGAACCTCCGACACTCCTGTTTATATCTGTCAGCCAGGGCTCCCTGATTGGACTAGATTAACATCCCCAATTGGGGAACTCATATTCTATGAGGCCCACCTGGCTGACCTCGTTACATTCACTACATCCCTCCCCTTCTGAGTCCAAGGACATAGGCTGCATTTTTTGTGTAGCTCCTGCTGGGGCGTTTTAGCACCGGCTCAGGTTCCTCAGACTCTGCCTCTGATACGGCAGGCGTATAACACACAGCAGCTCACCTCTTACACCCGGAGCATCTCGGAAGAAATTCATTCCCTTCTTCAGGTGGAAAAGGCATTGAGGCAGCAACATCCGCCATATCCATGTCAGATTCTGAGGACATCATCAACATTTGATGGAGATGGAGAACCCATGGGTTACCGAACATTCTGGAAGGCAGCCAAGGAGCCGGGCAAGTTTTGCTCCCGCACCGCTTGCAACTTTCATACAGTTCACATGCTTATTTGACACAAACTTTATACATCACCGGACCTGACCGCGTGTCAACCATTCCTCTTACCCATGCAGGGTCATTCCTGTGATTCCTACACCAAACTTTGTCTTCTGAAGTAAAGTGTCTGTCTCGTTTGGCGGAGTCTTGTGACCAGCATTGGCATTTCTGATGCTGTTTTACCCTCCTCCCATGCCCCCTCTGCCCACAGGTCTGGGAAAGTCAGATTTAATCTGGTGCAGAGAGTCTTCGCCGCATTAGCAACTCTGCTGGAGCTATCCCTGTAGTTGTGTGAGGGGTGGTCCGACTAATTAAATTGGAACTGGGACTGTTTGGTGTCTTGTAAAAAATGTAGGCTGGTTCATTAAACATGCCTTCAATGTTTGGACTGCTCTTTCTGCCAGGCCATTGGATGATGAGTGGTAGGGAGTTGTCCTTACAAGTCAAATACCATTGCTCTTGAGGAAATATTCAAATTCCCTGCTGGGAAACGATGGCCCATTATCTGTGACCAATACTTCTGGGAGTGCGTGTATTACAAAAGATGCTCACAGTTATCCTATGGTCTTCCCTGTGTTTGACAAATGAACTCTATGTGCATCCAACCACTTTGAGTGAGCGTTCACAATGATGAAGAACATTCAGCCCATGAATCAGCCCATGTAGTCAACCCATAACTGAGAACAGGGTTTACCCGGCCGTTCCCATGAATCGGGGAGAGCTGCTGGCATTAACGTTTGTCCTTGTTTCCTCTGTGAGTACTACCCTACCAATACGTCTCGGACTTCATTCCATCCTGGCCACCAGACATAACCAGGGTCATCCAGGGGTTTACAAAATGAAGATGTTGGTGAGAAGTTGAGTTCAGCCAGTATCTGATGGCGACCATTACTTGCTAGAATCACTCTCGCTCCCCATTAACAATATGCTGTCCTCTCCTGTGATCTGCTCTCTCTGGGTCCAAAACGGTTTCAGTTCTGGTTGTGACGGCCTTTTAGTTTCTCCCGTCACCACCAGCTTTTTGAGTTTTGCCAGCACCGGATCTTTCTGCATCTAAAGACTGATATGGTCAGAAAATTTAAAGCCATTATAAACTCTCCCAGTGTGGTAGCCCGGTGGTCTATCTGCCCAACGCGAGGTGGCTCAACGCATCCACATGTGATACTTGACCTCCTGGATGGAAGTCCAACTTGTAATCACTGCACTTACTATTCGAGGCCACCAGTGAATCGGGCCTGAAGCACTATGCAGCACTGTGGCCTTGGCTCCTTTGATAGACTCTAGACCTTATTGAAAACATCCAGGTACTTAATTGGGACTTCACTCAGGCAGCCATTTTAAAATCGAAAAAAGTTGAGCCAATCCAGGTGAATCTTTCTCAACCAATTTTTCCCCATCAGGATTGGGCCCGAGCCTTTTACTGCAATCAGCAGGAACTGAACCAGTTACTTTTCATAGGAGACTGGAAGCAAAATTGTACCTTTAATCTGTAAAGGCTCCCCTGCATAGGTTTTCAGTCTAGCCGAGGTCTTATGCAAACTTAAGGGTTCAAGTCATGAGCAAATTTTATTAAAAAGACTGGTTCCGCGATATCCCAAAATGGCCGCGTAGGTATTGACTTCCATTAGAACTGTGACCATTTAAACAGACGTCTTTTTTGATTGGTTCTGATTTGGACGTTGCTGAACAATTTCACTGTTCCAAGCCAGATGTAGGTGGACTTTGCAGGGTATGCACTCACCTGGCTTATGAGTGCTCTTACTCAGTTTAGATCCGGTGAGACTCCTTTGCTGTTTCTAGTTTGCAAACTGGCAACAACGACAATGGCTTACTGGCCCTGATCCTGAAGAAAATTGTAAGCCGAGGCTTGATTTTGTTCTGTTTTGGGGTTTTGTTACGGGCTGACCGAGAGTCCCTCTGTTCAGGTTATGCCCTGAGTGAGGCTATGCAATTGCCTTCACTCAAGTGGCGATCCCCCAGGTCAGTCGGACTGACGAGAGTGACCACTTCCATTGGAATACCCTGCACCTTATCTGCTTCACTTGCTGCATTTTCCAATGATAAGGCCGGTTGTAGTGCCTGATTGAAGTCCAGTTGGTTTTGCCTAGTATGATTGCATCAATAATCCCACATGGAGAAAGTGAGGACTGCAGATGCTGGAGATCAGAGCTGAAAATGTGTTGCTGAAAAAGCGCAGCAGGTCAGGCAGCATCCAAGGAGCAGGAGAATCGACATTTTGGGCATGAGCCCTTCTTCAGGAATGAGGAAAGTGTGCCAAGCAGGCTAAGATAAAAGGTAGGTAGGTAGGGAGGGGCGTTGGAAATGCGATAGGTGGAAGGAGGTTAAGATGAGGGTGATAGGCCGGAGCGGGGGTGGGGGCGGAGAGGTCAGGAAGAAGATTGCAGGTTAGGAAGGTGGTGCTGAGTTCGAGGGTTGGGACTGAGACAAGGTGGGGGGAGGGGAAATGAGGAAGCTGGAGAAATCTGAGTTCATCCCTTGTGGTTGGAGGGTTCCTAGGCGGAAGATGAGGCCTCATACCACATACCAAACAGTGTCTCAGCATCTCATTAAGGGTTAAACCAAAGTCCCATGCCTCTGCCAGTCATTTTAACCTAGTCAAAAATTCCAACAGGGATTCCCTTGGTTCTCAAATTTCCAAGTAAAACTGATAGCATCTCAGAAATTAGATGAGGTTTGGGATCATAATATTCTTTAACTAAAACTGTCAATGTTTGAAAGGTTTCAGTATCTTATGCCTTATGGCGAGTTAGGCTCCTAATAACTGAGAAAGCTGCGGGTCCACAAGCTGTCAGGAGAATTACCCGTTACTTTTTATGTGCCCCAATATCAAGTGCCTGAAAAAAAAACACATTCTTTCCACATGCTGGGCCCAGTCTTTGTTGGCAGGATCGAACAAGTCAAGTTTCCTAAATATGCATGATGCCAGAAATGCTTACCAACTCAAAGATGACTGATTAGATTAGATTCCCTACAATGTGGAAACAGGCCCTTCGGCCCAACAACTCCACACACACCCTTCAAAGAGTAACCCACCCAGACCCATTTCCCTACCCTATATTTACCCCTGACTAATGCACCTAACACTATGGGCAATTTAGCATGGCCCATTCACCTGGCCTGCACATCTTTGGAGGAAACTGAAACACTCAGAGGAAATTCGCACAGACACTGGGGGGAACGTGCAGACTCCACACAGACAGTCACCCGAGGCTGGGATCGAACCTGGGTCCCTGGTGCTGTGAGGCAGCAGTACTGACCACTGAGCCACTGTGCCGCCCTGTTGCGAACAGATTTCTTCAGGAGCGTGCTTTACTCGTTGCCACTGAAATAACTCCACAGAGGCCACAGAAATAGCGTCACCAAGTCAGCCTTTATTCATATATGGAGAGTCCTTGACACTGATCCAGCTCCCTCAGAGTCAACTTTCTGAGTGGACAGAACCCTTAACACTCCTGTTTATATCTGTCAGCCACAGCTCCGAAATTGGGCTGCTAAGCTGATCTAATCAGAGAACTTTTGTTCTGTGATGTCCAGATGGCTGACCTTGTTATAATCACTACACACAGCAGAGGCCCTTTGGCCCATCCAGTCTGCGCTGACCTATGACGGTGGATGATAGTCAGTCTCTGTCTTGAATGGCTCCCTGAACATCTCCTTACTCGTTTCGGTGTTAAATTCTACTCCTGCTGGATGCCTTGCAATGTTTCATTGGGTCAAAATTGCTACACAAGCGCAAACTGTTGTTGTTGCCCTTCTGCCTTTCCTCCTCAGTGTGTTATCTTGGAGGAGTTTCATTAATTCTTTGAGACTTTGGGACAGCTCAACATCTTCCCAGTGCAAGCAAGGCTATGTCAATGAATAATGATCCAGCCATTACCCCCACCAGAGATGGATAGCTCCATTCCATTTGCCTGTCGCTCCCCTGGAGTGTTCACTCCTGTTTCTGCATCTTTTCCAAACTGTAATATTTCCTGTTGAACAAAACCCTTTCTTTGCCCAGCTCATTACTATGGTTACAGTCCAAACTGCACACAGATGCCTTCTGTGTGCATTTTAGTTATTGCTCCAAATTCCAGAATCCATAACATTGAAAAAAAAAGAGCCGTGATCAAGTTTACTTCATGGAAAATACTTCACGGCAGCTAAACCTTCCGAGGAAAATGTGAATCAGCCAACCCGTCGATATTTCACTCGCAGTTTGTCATAAATTAATGAAATTCTGGCTGCTTTTTTTTTATTGATAGGGAAGTAACCGGCTTTGTTGGCACAGAGATAATTTTGTCAACCTTGAGCACGCGACAGTGATAAATTTAACGAGACTCAGCAGTGCGTGGATTTCAACTGCACCTTGGAGGTTAGACAGGCTGCCTTTCTTACTGAGGACTGCCACTGAACAAAACTCAACGCCACCAAACATGTTCTGAGGATGGGAAGGTGTCTGGTGGGTACTGAGTGCTGATTTGGTTGTTTCGTCTGAGGAAGGGTGTAAATGGTGTTTCAGACGAGAATGAGCTGGGTGCCTTTCGCAAAACGCTTGGGAGGCTGCACTTTATTCCACAAGAGTTTAGAGCAGTAAAGGGTGACTTGATTGAAGTGCGTATGATCCTGAACTTGAATAAGACAGAACAGGAAACAACGCCCGTTCTCAGCTAAAAAACAAAAAAATCGAGGATTGTGGAAATCTGAAGCAAAAACAAAACTTTGCTGGAAAAGCTCAGCAGGCCTGGCTGCACCTGTGGAGAGAATGCACAGACCTTCTCCTCTGATTTCTCTCCACAAATGCTGCCAGACCTACTGAATTTTTCCAGCAATTTCTGTTTTAAGCTTCTGGTTTCCAGCATGACCATTCCATGTACAGTGACCAGCATTCCGAGGCAGTTCCACCATTAATTCCGGGTCTTGGAAGTCGCTGCCATGAGTTGAATGTTGGACGGCCACACAGAAGAAAGAAAACCCATTAGAGAGATAGTTGCGTGGAAAGGATGTTTCTCCTTGGGGATCAGTCCACGTCTAGGGCACCCCTGTCTAGGGTGTCATGCTTTTAGGACTAAGACAAAGAGAATTATTTTCTCTCTGAGGGTCGTGTGACTTTGGAGCTCTCTGCCTTAGAAGGCGGTGAAAGCTGGGCTACTGAATATTTTTTAGATTGAAATATTCTAATTTTTATTAAGCAAGGGAATCAAAGGTGTAGCAAATGCCAGTGTGGATTTTGAAACACAAATAAATCAGCTGTGATCTATTGAACAGTTCAAGGGACTGAATGGTTTATTTCTGCATATAATTTTGGATGTTCACATGTAAGGAGTAATTGAGTGCTCTAATGCTTAGCGTGCGTAGACCCATCAGATTGTAGGAGGGAGAAAAGACTAAGCTTTGCTTTGAGCCCCAAATGCCTAGGTCCTGAAATGAATGGGTTAGCCCAGGGGGTTTGTGAATGAACCTTTGTTATCAATGGAGTGGGTTATAGAGAATAGCGTATAATGTGCTTACAGCTTCAGGGCACACCACCAATAGCAGCATTGATACAGCAGGGATGTTGCCATAGTGCAAATAGCCTCTGAAAGCTTACAGTTCAGAAGTCAGATGATAAACCTTTTATCCTCTGAAGGATGTGCTCGAACTCTGCACCTTGTCTGTGGCTGTAACGCTGTATTCTGTACTCTGTACTGCTAGCATGATGCACTCTGTCTGGTACAATCTGCCTGTACAGCTTGTAAAACAAAATGATTCACTGTATTTCAGGACACGTGACAACAATAAATCAATCAAAAGCTTTTGTGAAGTACGAACAGCAGAGGCACATTGGGCCAAATGGCCTGTAATTGTGCTATTGACACTAAACAACGATGCAGTGTGTGTGACCTAAATGTGCAAGCATATAAGAACTCAAGAAGTAGGAGCAGGAGCTGACCATTTGACCCTCCTTTGTCACTCACTACTATCACAGCTGATCCTCAGCCTCAACTCCACTTCCCAGCCTCCTGCCTGTGATTCTGTTTCCCTGAGGGACCAAAAACTTCAGCCCTCAATCTATTCAGTAACACACAAGAACAGAAATTGCTGGAGAAACTCTGCACAGATGTTGCCAGATCTGCTGAGAGGAACAGAGTTATTGCTCTGAGTCCAGTGTGACTTCCTCAGAACCTCCCACTGGACTCAAAACATTAACTGTTTCACTTCTCACAGGTGCGGCCAGATCTGTTGATTTTCCCTGCTCTTTCTGTTTAAGTGTGTTTAAGACCTCCAGCATCCATAGCTCTTTGTTTCATTTCAATATATTAAATGTTGGAGCATCCACAATGCCTTAGGTAAAGGAAATTCCAAAGATACGCAAGCGTCTGGAAGAACCTTCAAGTTCTGGATAGTCTTCATCGGAATTTACCAACAATTGTCAAATGGAACAATGCAATGAACCTTGGATTTCTCTCATTCACTTTATGGATTCTAATGAAAGCTTTGATTGTATAGTGCCTGTAGCAGTATATAAGCCAACTAGGTTTGTAGAACTCCTAAAGTGTGGAAACAGGCCATTCGGCCCAATGAGTTCATACTAATCTTCCAAAGAGGACCCAACCCATTCTTGTAATCCTGCAATCCCCATGGTTAATCTACATAGCCTGGACATCCCTGGATATTATGGGCAATTTAGCATGGCCATAGCCTGCATATCTTTGGACTGTGTGAGGAAAACCAATCAGACATGGGGAGAATGTGCAAACTCCATATAGTCAGTCACCTGAGGCTGGAATCGAATCTGGATCTGCAATCTGGGTTGGCACTGGCAGTCCCAATTTACTGGCCCCAAAAACCATGTGTTCACATTCACTCAGCAATATAGGCACATTCCTTTCGCAATGTGACATATTACACTCCCACCAGCAGTGAGACCTAATTCTTCATCCAGTGAATGCAGGTTTTACTTGCCAGAACCTTTGAACTGGGTATTAGGGATCAGGTGGGTGATACATGCTGTGTTACAGAGGTGTGCAAGAGCTTAAGACATTGTAAGTGGGCGGAAGCAGACGTTTTGAGATGGCACCCACCCAAGTCAATACCTCACTTTTGTACTGAGCATATAAGTCAAGCCCTGTTTTTAGGGGAATTTTTGTGGCTTCAAAGACTGACTGATACACTGCTATCTATACTCTTCAAAAGTAGAAATACTGGAGAAGCTGAGCGAGCTACACTGATATCAATCCTGCCCTTTTCACTCTTGGAAACTAGTGTTTCCAGGATTGGACAGAGCCCACCTGCTTCCCTCCTTACTGGGCATCTCTGTCTGTGACTGGTATCACCTCCCCCCTGCCAACAAAGCTCTGCCAAGCATTTTAAAAAAACTAAATTGAAACGAAGGTGCCTTGCCCATCACTTTTCAAGTCAGTAGCACACACTGAGCATAAAAGTATTAAAAACTACTCTCTGGAAAAAAGCATCAACCTTGACAGAGGATAACTCAATGGAATGAGCCAATTTAACCCAAACATATTGTAACAAACTCCAGTGTTAATGGTTCAAGACCAAGTATTCAGTCACCGATCCAATTCAATCAGCTCTACATCATTCAACCACAAACACCACTTCATTCTTTCCATTCCTTTTTGCCTGAAGGTATAACCTTATGTTACAGTTCACCTCCAAGGGCATCAATGGTCTCCAATACTTACCCAATCTGTCACTCTTCATTTGAGAATTGATTAAGTGAATGTTAAGGTTATTCAAGTGTGCAACTTTGTGGGAGTTTAAGACAGTATGTGTTGATTTCTGTTTGTGTGTGGTTGGGTGGGTATGTGTGTGGTTGTGAATATGTTTGGGTGTGAGCAAGTATGAGTGCGAGTGTGAATGAATGTGAGTGTGTCTGAGTGTGAGTCAGTGTGAGTGAAAGTGTGGGTGCAAATGTGTATCGATGTGAGTGTGGAGTCAGTGTGTGGGTGAGAGTATGTCTGTAGGTGTGAGAGGGTGTGAGAGTGTTTAAGTGAGAGTGGGTGTGAAGGTGTGAGTATGTGCCTGTGAGTGGGTGCATGTGTGTCTGTGAGTCAGTGCGTGTGTGGATGTATGTGTGTGTGCGCGAGGGTGTGATTGTGCACGCGCGTGTCCATGCATAATCGTGTATGTATGTGTGCATGTGGGTGGTGAGTACCATCTCTGTTGCTCTCATCAGGAGTAGGATCAGGGAGATGCTCTGAAATGCTCCCACGCTGTAATCACAAACTGGTTTCTGCCGCACTCCTGGTGATGATATGGCAATGGTGTGTGACCAGCTCCAAGAAAATTCTTCAGCCAAATTCACTCTCCATCTCTAAGATATGCTTTCTGGATTTGGATCACTCTCTCCTAACCCTTGTACTCTGCCTATAATCTGCCCTCCCACAGCTTCAGCTGACTTTATTCACCAAGATATATCAGCCCTGAAGTCGCTTGGCCATCTTCTCAAATCCAATCTCCGAATCATATTGGCAACTTTCCGCCCAAATGCGGAACCCAGTGGTCAGAACAGAGAATCAGAGAAAAGTTCATTCGCAGAATCCAGCCCAAGATCTCTGGCTGAAAAATGTGTTGCTGGAAAAGCATAGCAGGTCAAGCAGCATCCAAGGAGCAGGAGAATCGACGTTTCGGGCATAAGCCCTTCTTCAGGAATTCTTGTAGAGGGAGGAAGAGAGCTTCTTCAAGGAAGGCATCCTTGCAAGAGGATTCGCAGTGGGTTAAAATCTTCTGGGAGAAAGTGAGGATTGCAGATGCTGGAGATCAGAGCTGAAAATGTGTTGCTGGAAAAGTGCAGCAGGTCAGGCAGCATCCAAGGAGCAGGATCTCTGGCCCTGAGTCCCAGAATATTCATTATGATTTAGTGTCAATCGCTTCACTTTACCCCAGACACTCGCCCATTATTTCTCATCATCTAATCATCCATTCTCTCGATTACCTCAGTTGAACCTGCCTCCAGCATACTCCCTGACATGGCCAGACCCGAACCACTCGCTGGGTGAATATGCTTCTTCCCATCTTACCTTTGCTGCTTTTGCCAAGTACTCTCATTCTTGATCCTTTTGTAAGCAGATCTCTTCTATCCAGATCCCTCACAACTTTGAAAACTTCTGTCAGTTTTCTTAGCCTTTTTCTCTACAAGCACCAAGCTCTCCAACCTATCCTCATTACTGAAGCTGAGCAACGAGCAGTCCATCAAGTCTGACCCAACATTCAGCATCATTATGGCTGACTGAATACTTCAACACCTTTTATCAACTACATTGCTGTGCACCATGAGTAATCATAAATCTATTAATCTCTCCCTCAAACATATTCAAAGACTGAGCTTCCAGAGCGTCTGTGGTACAGAGTTCCAAAGACATTGGTTAGGCCACTTTTGGAATATTGTGTGCAATTCTGGTCTCCTTCTTATCAGAAGGATGTTGTGAAACTTGAAAGGGTTCAAAAAAGATTTATAAGGATGTTGCCAGGGTTGGAGGATTTGAGCAGGGAGAGGCTGAACAGGCTGGGGCTGTTTTCCCTGGAGTGTCGGAGGCTGAGGGGTGACCTTACATGAGGTTTATAAAATCATGAGGGGCATGGTTAGGAGAAATAGACAAAGTCTTTTCCTTGGGGTGGGGGAGTCCAGAACTAGAGGGCATAGGTTTAGGGTGAGAGGGGAAAGATATAAAAGAGACCTAAACAGCAACCTTTTCACACACAGGGTGGTATGTGTATGGAATGAGCTGCCAGAGGAAGTCTTGAGGCTGGTGAAATGATAACATTTAAAAGGCATCTGGATGGGTATATGAATAGGAAGGGTTTGGAGGGATATGGGCCGGGTGCTGGCAGGTGGGACTAGATTGGGTTGGGATATCTGGTCGGTTAGATCGAAGGGTCTGTTTCCGTGCTGTACATCTCTATGACTCTATTCGCAACCCTCTGAGTAAAAAAAAACACAATTCCTCATCTCAGAGCTGAATGAAATCTCCATTATTTTTAAGTTGTTCTCCCTGGTTTTAGACTCCCCAGTCAAAGGAAACATCTTACATGTGTCTATATGTCCCCCCATTCCCCATCTATTCCTTTCGGTATTTAGTAAGTCTCGATTTTGTCAGTTTCAATGAGATTCCCTCATTCCAAGCTCTAGAGAACACAGGCCCATTTTGTCCAATTCATTGGACAGTCACTCCATCCGGGAACATGTCTTCCTAAGGTAAGGAGACCAAAACTGCACACAGTACTCCAGGAGTGGCCTACCCAAGCTCCTAGACAATTGAAGCCAGGAATTTTTGAATATTTAGGCTGTGCTTTGCTGCTTCAGAAAGCAAAATGTTCATGTAACTAATCAGAAAGTTTGTTGGATACAAACTGGATTATGCTTCGATATCCATGGGCAAGGCTGAGTTCACAACAGACGCACCCCCAGGAGGTTGGAACTAGGCTGCCCAATGCCCTACCAGTTGGTCACAAGGAGAAAATGCCTAAAGTGGAAAATATTCTGCCCTGCCTCAGCCAGTAATAAAGCATTTATTAGTTCAGATGTCATGAGAAAAAGAAATCAAACGCTTTTGGGATGTAGCCTCATAGCCAGAATGCACGCATCTGTACTGTGACGGGGTTTGATTAGTGGGGGCCAGTTTACAAGCCCAAGCAATTTCTGCTGTCCAGATGTTCATACTTACAAATAGAGCGGGATTCAAAAGGAGACGTGAAGCTATGATAAATGAAATCACCTTTTCAGCCTTGGCTCAGTTGGTAGCACTACGTCAGAGTCAGGTGGTTGAGGGACCTCTTGCTCTGAGCTATGGTGCCACTCAGCAGGAAGGTGCTGCATATATACTAACAAATTGATTATAAACCCTGGTCCCTTTAAAGTGTACACTTGAGTAACCATTTGTCAATCTTCAACGGATTTCAAAGTCCAACAAACAGAACACACACGGTGAAGGGCGTTACAAGGAACATTTACCATTGCTTCAACCCCCACAGCAAAGACTTGAGCATAAAAGATCAGGATCGTCACTTCAAACTTGTACTGAAGGAGAACAGCCCCGTCAGAGGTGCCTCTGCGTGAGGTGTGAAGGCTCCAACTATGCTCTTTGGTGTGCATAAGAAAAAGCCATGACGTTATTTTAAAATCAGACTTCACCAGGTTATTGTCTAAGATTATTTAAAATCACAAGCTTTCAGAGCGCTGCTCCTTCATCAGGTGAAATGGACACACTGAGGCCTAGCACTCCAAAGACTTGTGGTTTTAAGTAAACCTGTTGGACTATAACCTGGTGTCATGTGACTTCTTGCCTTGCCCACCCCAGTCCAACACCGGCAGCTCTACGGTATTATTTTTCAGAGCACAGTGGATTCATCCCTGGGGCCTCAGACAATACTTATCACTAAAGCAGTAACACCAGAAGGGATTATCTGGCCAATAACTTGGTTCCATTTGTGGCAGCTTGCTGTGCTCACGTTGGCTACTGTGTCTCCTATTTTACAGCAGTGACTACACCTGAATGGCTGGAGATGCTCTGAGACACTGTGGAGTCAGGAAAGGCACAGATATAAATTCATATCATTCTTTTCATGTCGTGGAAAAATGTTAAAAATTAGATTTACTTAAAAAATAAGATCTCATCCAGACAACTGCTTATCTGTTCCATAATAAATAACCTTAAATAATGTCTGTTTTGACATGGATAGAGTGTGCACTTTCTGACCTAGTGATTCCATTATTTTCAAGAGTTAATTTCTCCTTGTTAATTGATAAACCTTGTTCCATCCATGAGGGAATCGAACGAGATTAATAAGTTTGTTCTTGGTGTTGTCAGGCGCTAATTATTTTTAGAACGGTGAACCACAAATAATTGCCTTGCAGAGTAGGGATCTACACCAATTAGTCTCCAGATGGGTATTTCACTATCAGAGGGTAGGAAGAAGCTGAAGGGGAACTCAATTGAACTGCCAGTGTAAAAGCCATTTGGGTAGGTGCACGTATAGGAAAGGTTTGGAGGGATATGGGCCAAACACAGGCAAATGGGACTAGCTGAGTTGAGGAAACCTAGAGAGCATGGACAAGTTAGACAGAAGGGTTTGTTTCTGTGCTGTACAATTCTGTGTGTTAGCAACTCTGCTACTCTAACTGGGACTTGAAAATGTCCCATTCACCCAACCTCCACCCCCTGCTGTCTCCACAATTCGCCCCCAGTACTAAGGCTCGGTTAGCTCAGTTGCCAATGCCAATGTTAATTCCTGCATCGGCTTGAGTCACCATGAAGGAAGTTCCTCCTCTACCACACCTCTTGTCTGAGGTGTGGTGACCCTCGGATTAAATTCGCCACTTATCCCGGTCCACCCTCACTGACCTCACCCAGAAAGTTGGGAGCCTGTAGAATTCTCTGCTACAGAGAGCAGTTGAGGCTGAAACATTGAATGTTTTCAAGAAGGGGATAGATGTAGTTCTTAGGAGTTAAAGGGATCTCGCTGCCAGGCCTTTCAATTAGGCATTGACTTTACTTGAACCAAGGACCCCCTTCCTCCCACTGGGAAGCCCAATTGGTCTCTACAAGGGGAGATCCTCACCCTTCACTGGGTGAACACCAGCTGAGGCCCTGAAGTGGGAATTAATTGGAGCCCCATCCAAATGGTCAATTTGAGTGACTCTGTGTGTAAAACTCCCACACACCCTTTTGTTCTTTCCAAGGTCGTCCAAATTTATTTCTTTCCTTAATTTCTCCTCCCAAGTTGTATCATGTTTCTTTCTATTAAGTTACAGCAAACGGACTAGCTCTGGCAATGCACCCAGACGGTCCCAAGGGTCCTTTTAACTAAAGTTCTGGTACGTTGGAGTACAAACTTGCCAAGGCAGACACCTTCAGCTGCCACAGACGTCTACATCATGAGAGTAAATAAAAAATAAGCCCATGGTACAGGTGAGTAAATACACAGCACTATTTCGAAGGGATTTTCAACCAACTCAATATGGCCCAGAAGTAATTCAGCACCCATGATGTTGGCAGAATAAAACATGGGCTGAGCATTAAGTGGGCAACTGACTATTTTGGGTGACCAGCCAACAACAACACTTTGCATTTCTGTGGTGTTATAGACCAGAGCAGACCCCCTCAAAATATTTTTAAAGGTAACCTCGACCTTACCTTTTTTTCTTGTTTTCATGGTAAAAGTAAAATGATTAAGTTAGATTCCCTACATGTGGAAACAGGCCCTTCGGCCCAACCAGTCTACACCAACCCATTTCCCTCTGACTAATGCACCATGGGCAATTTAGCATGGCCAATTCACCTAACCTGCACATCTCTTGGACTGTGAGAGGAAACCAGAGCATCTGGAAGAAACCCAAGCAAACACGGGAAGAATGTACAAACTCCATACAGTCGTCCGAGGCTGGAATTGAACCTGGGACCCTGGTGCTGTGAGGTAGCGGTGCTAACCACTGAGCCACCATGCTACCCCAAATGCCATGTCCCAGATGCAATACAACTGGTCAAACTACTCAATGTTAAGCGAAACACAATTTATTTAAACACTGTAATTCAAATCCAACCAAGAGAAACTTAGAATAACAACGCTACTGGATAACTGAACACAATAATAGATGCAGTAACTATTACTAATTAACTGTTCCAATATAGTAACATCCCATAAACACACCCCTTGGCAAAAAAAGCAAATTTAGACACAGATTCTCACACGCAGTTCTCCAATCCTAAAGGAAAAAACATCAAGAGAAAATTCAGAAAGAGTCACATCCAGGAGGCAACTCTGTTGAGACCCCACTGACTTCTGAAGTGACTGAGAAACCAAAACCCAGAAATCCTGATCTGAGAGAGCTGGCCACACCTATTCAGGCTGTTAAGCCAAAACCAGAGGCCTCTCAAGCTGTTTACTCGAGTGATCTTCACTAGCCAGCATGGCGCCTCTTGTTCAATCACTCTCTTAAAAGAAACCAGGACAAAATAATCTCAAAGCCACAGCATCATCAGATATATGGACTTTTACCATGCAATCTTGCTTTCCACGAACATTGCCAAACAATAATTCACACTAAGCCATGTGAGTCAATAATAGGTCAAGTGACCAACATTCTCTCTCATTTTTCTGGTTATAATGAGGACCTCCAAGGTCTGTATGTAGCTACACAGCTTAGAGAGAAAATTGCTAATACATTGCAATTATCACAGAGGTAAGGCTGACCAGGAACTCTCTGACTCTCTCACCTGCTGTATATGTATTGGAAGGATTTACAGGTTGATCATTGGCCTGTTTGATTGCAATCTGACATGTTTCCATAGTCCATGAATCTTGACCCCAGAGCTTCTAGCTCAGAGGAAACTAATTACTGTACCGGGAGACCTTCTGGATATTAAAGGGATAGGTTCTACAGACCATCTTAAAGGAGGGTGTAAGAGGGAGGCATTTAGAGAATTCCAGAACTTGGGACTTAGACAGCTGAAAGCACGGCACTCTTGGTACAACGGTGGGAATTGGAAATACAATAAATGCGAGATTTGGAGAACCACAGGTTGGGTTACACAGATAGCCAAGACAATTGAGTCTCTTCCATCAAAGCTCTTGGGAGATACAATGACATTGATCCCTGAAAGTTGCCATCCAGGTTGGTAGGGTTATTAAGAGGGCATATGGTGTGTTAGCTTTTATTAGTTTTGGTTTGAGTTTCAGAACCATGAGGTCATGCTGCAGCTATACAAAACTCTGTTGCACCTGCACTTGGAGTACTGCGTATAGTTCTGGTCACCACATTATAGGAAGGATGCGGAAGCATTGGAAAGGGTGCAGAGGAGATTTACTACAATGTTGCCTGGTATGGAGGAAAGGTCCTATGAGGAAAGGCTGAAGGACTTGAGGCTGTTTTCGTTAGAGAGAAGAAGGTTGAGAGGTGACTTAATTGAGACATATAAGATAATCAGAGAGTTAGATAGGGTGGGCAGTGAGAGCCTTTTTCCTCGAATGGTGATGGCTAACACGAGGGGACACAGCTTTAAATTGAGGGGTGATAGATACAGGACAGATGTCAGAGGCAGTTTCTTTACTCAGAGAGTAGTAGGGATGTGGAACGCACTGCCTGCAATGGTAGTAGACTCGCCAACTTTAAGGGCATTTAAATGGTCATTGGATAGGCATATCGATGAAAATCGAATTTTGTGGCTTCAGATTGTTGCACCGACCTGTGAAACCATCCAGAGCCAAAGGGCCTGTACTGCGCTGTAAGATACTATGTTCGCTAATTCGTAAGCAACACTGTCAGAATTTACTGTCTAAAGAGCAGCTAAGAGTTAACCAGATTGCTTTGGGTCTGGAGTCACATGCAGGGCAGACCAGATAAAGATGCTTCCTTAAGGGGCATTATCAACCCAAAACAAAAACTGAAATTGCTGGAAAAACTCAGCGGGTCTGGCAGCATCTGTCGAGAGAAATTAGAGTTAACGTTTTGGATCTCATGATCCTTCTGGGTTCTGAAGAAGGGTTACTGGTTCCAAAACATTACCTCTGCTTTCTCGCCATAGATACGGCCAGACCTGCTGCGTTTTTCCAGCAATTTCGTCTTCTGTTTCTGATTTCCAGCATCCACAGTTCTCTCGCTTTATTTTGATTAGCGAACACGATGGGTTTTTAATGCGAATTGACATGACTGTAGCGAAAGGCTGGATTTTACATTCCAGGTCAGGCAACCAATAGCAAAAGTGTAAAGATGGGGTAATGACAATGGGAGGTCATGTGATGACACCTCCAGAGATATGTCCAACCAAAGTTAACAGCTCAAAGGTGAGACAGTCACGCAGAGAGGCCAGGAATCAAAGCTGCACTTGTTGAATTTTGGAAGAAAGCATTTTTGTTCCAAAAATTGTTTGTTTTCTCAAGCTGGGACAGCACAAATGACACATTTGCCCCTCACAAATTGACTGCTTCACACATCATTCAATAACAATTTTGGCACTAGCGAACAAAATTTAATTTAATTTAATTCAGGATTTGCCTTTATAAATTTGGCCTCAAACTGTGGCTTTGTCAACTCACCAGTGTAGCTGCCAGACTGACTCTTCAGAGACAAAAAAAACTGCAGATGCTGGAATCCAGGGTAGACAGGCAGGAGGCTAGGAGAACACAGCAAGCCAGGCAGCACCAGGAGGTGGAGAAGTCGATGTTTTAGGCATAATCCTTAAACATTGATTTCTCCACCTCCTGATGCTGCCTGGTTTGCTGCGTTCCTCTAGCCTGCTGCTAGACTAACCCTTCACTGCAGTATTGAGGGAGTGCTTTATAGTTGCCAACTTCCAGATGAGTCATTAAAACAATTGTAGGCTAATGAGAATAATACCTTTGCTCTAGATATAGCAACTGAGCATATGCAAAAGGAACTGTCTCACAGCGACATCAGAACTGGAGTATGGTTTGGTAAGGCTGCAGAGTGGATGCCCTCTATTTACATGGTGGCTCAGTGGTTAGCACGGCTGACTCACAGCACCAGAGGCTGCAGGTTCAATTCCGCCCTCAGGCAACTGTCTGTGTGGAATTTGCACATTCTCCCCACGTCTGCATGAGTTTCCTCCCACAGTCCAAAGGTGTGCAGGTTAGCTGGACTGGCCATGTTAAATTGTCTGTAGTGTGCAGGGATGTGGAGGCTAGATGGGTTCGTCATGAGAAATATTGGGGTAGGGTGGTAGGTCTTCGCAGGGTTGGTGTGGACTCAATGGGCCAAATCACCTGCTTCCATTGGGATTCTATGAACATCCTCCGTAATTAAAAACAGAAATTTGCTACAGATATCTTTCTCCAGTAATATTTACTTTTGTTTCAAGATCTCCAGCACCCACCGTTCTTTGTTTAATCCTCTGCAAATAGATAAAGCCTGTCGTTGTTCACCGACAAGAGTATAGATCTGACGTGAGTCTACCTTTTCCCTGCTCCGGCACAAAGACCCCTCTGCATTACTCTGAAGAAATGTAGGAGAGGTGTCCCTATTACCTTGCTCCACGTGGTTTCCTTAAACAAGTTCACTGAAACAGATAATCAAGTCATTACCACGTGGGATCTTGCTGTCCACAAATTGGCTGCCGTGTTGCTCACATTTCAGAAGGTACATCATTGGCTGAAATCCAATTCTATATTCTGAGGTCATGAAAAATGCGTTAAATTGCAAGGCTTGACCGTACACTTAACAATGACCAATGGGTCCGAGTGAGAACTAGGGTGGATGGCTGGGAGGGCAGTGGGTAATGAATGTGAAGAGCCTTGTGCAGGAGGAGGTTTAGATGATGAGAATTGGTCTTCTTTGTGGTTTCAACTTGGGAGGCCGATCAGGAGAGTTTTAGCAAAAAAATCAAAACCTTGACATGAACATTATTTCTGTACAATTTCCTACATGAAATATGATACTGATTTGTACAGAATGGAAAATACTGACGTGCAGTCTGTAACCTATTGTGTTACTGCCACATATCGTTGGCAAACACCGAGACTTGGAAAAACTTAATAAAAGAAAACTTTTTTTTTTACATAGGAACTCTTGGATGTTCAAGGAGCCAAAAATTAATATTGCATGGATTCCCAAAATGAAAAAGAATTGTCAGATAAGAGGAACTTCAAAGGAACTACTCAGGGCCTGTGCCCTGACCTCAGGAAGTAGTTAAAGTTCACTTATTAAACAAATGGTTAGTCAGAGCCAACTCTGTCCACAGAGGAAGCAATCCATTCTATAATTAAGACCAATAGAAGAGTATAAAGTGAATCCCTGCCATGAATCAATGCTATGCATTGAACAATACCATTTAGTTCACAGCCTCATCCACTCCAGTGTCTAATTCACAACTGTGTGCGTGGGTGAAACACTAACAATTTAGGCATCCTCTCAACATCTCAAAACTTTTCTGTTGACTTCAGCTGTGCTCGGAGAGCAGGAAACCAAAAATGTATCTTCCTTAGAACGGGGGAGATGTAATAGATATTCAAAATGACAAAGGCGTTCGATGGAGTAAACAGGGGGGAAACTTTTTCTACTCTATCAGTGGGTTCAGTAATCAGAGGGACGCAGGGCTGGAGATAGTTTCCTCAAGGAGGTCTTTTCCCCAAGGTAGCTGAGTCCAAAACCTGACAAAGGACCAATGCTCCGAAAGCTTATGATTTTAAATAAATCTGTTGAACTATAACCTGGTGTTGTGAGACTTCTGACTTGGTCACCAATTATACAGAATATCTCACATTGACGACCTTTCACACTCACACTGTAAGGTTTGCACTGTGACTGTGTGACTCCTATGGATTGGAACTGACACATTTACAACAGCAACACCCTCCAGAAACACAGCAATACTCTCCAAAATTTGCATTTGTTCTTCCTCACTTTGTAAGGTCAAGTGATGCGATAAAAACATTTAACTGGCACAGAACTTCGGCATAAAATCCAGGCCGACACACCAGTTCAGTATGGAGACAGTGCTACATTGTCAGTGAGACTGTCTTTCAGATAAGTCATTAAAATTAGGCCCCTGTCTAGTTTGAGATACACAAGAGATTCCCTGGCACTATTTTGAAGAGTTGAGTTTGATGTGTTAGACCTCAGTTGGACTATTGCATACAATCCAGGCACCACAGGCTGTGCATGCATTGGAGAGAGTGCAGAAGCGATTCACAATAATTTGAATCAGCAAGCAGGGTAAGTAAGGAGGAAAGGAAGGAAAGCAAACCACTGGAAAAGCACTCTGCCAGGGATGTGCCGATACCAGGATAGAAGCCAATGTGTGCCGGGGCAGAGCTGCCAAAAAGCAGAGAGCCATCTGTCAGGATCCACCAGCAGGGCCAGAGGTTACAATGCGGGGGGGGGTGGGGGAGAAGCGAAAAGGAGGTGGGAGCACAAGACTGAGCTGAAAGAGGGGGGAGATTGCAAGGGAATGGCATGGGTTACAATGGAAGGCAAGTGGGAAGCTGTGAGGGCAAGTTGAAGGCATTCGGAGAGGCTGCAAGGAGGAGTGGGGAGAGGAGGAATTGGTAAGGCGGGTGGGCGGGAGAAAATGGGAGCGGGAAGAGGGGGAAGGGGAAGTTGTAGAAGAGAGAGCTTGGATTTAAACCAATGGAATACTCAGCAGACTCAGGATCCAGCAAACTGGAAAATACTGAGGGCAGAAATTCCTTTGAAATGGGTGTAGAGTCTCTAGTGTGTGGCTGCAAACATTCAGGAGATTCAAGATAAAGGGAAATCTAGTGAATACTCTGCTAATTGTTAAATTTAAAATCAGACACTGAGATCTTAGATGCTGTTATTCACTATTTAAAATTTTGTGAATACGTGATGGAATTGAGTCTGTTAATACTTCACCAGTCAGTATTTAGGGTGATTGCTTTTTACGTGTAGAAAAATATCAGTTGTTATGAAAATAATTTTCTGAATGTATGCTGTTGGCTTGTGCCAATCCAAGTACTGGGATGTCTAATATATGAATTCTCACTTTCTGTGTTGTGGCTTTATGCTGAATTGGTAATTATTGAGGATGTTGATGAATTCTTCTAATTCTGTTTCTGCATGAGCCAAAATATGCCTATGTCAACACAAGAGCAACAATACTGTTGCTATGTGACTACAGCAATGAACAGAATTAGGGAGAATGCAAACAGAGCCTCTCAAAACTAAAACAAAAGATCCTGAAAATCAGAAGCTGTCGTTTAAGATAAACCCGCAAGAAAAGGTTGTACCCTCACACACACAATACAGAATCACATATTGTAGTTAATCAAGGGCACGCTATTGATTTAAAGAATTGTCAAAATCAATTCGTTGTAGTTTTAAACGATTATATTGTGGAGCCTTTTAAGTCCTCAATATGCTCAAATTAATCTGTTTTATTTGTGCTCCAATCTCCAGATTTTCAAAATATCAAGTTTGTTGCAATCTCAGCTTTTATCCAGTCTCTCTTTACAGTCTCCATGGAAAGGTTCTGCACCTTTCACTGAAGTTGTCTCTGCGAAACCAAATGCTGTCTCCCCCATGCCAGCCATGTCATAATCAGATCTCTAAGCATCTAAATAATTGGTCAAACAATGTGGTAGCCTGTACCTTATTATTTCAAAATCACGATAATTTCTACAAGCTTCTGAAATTGAGAAAGCGTTGCTTCCTGCTGCTGGAAGTTGTTAAGCATATAAGCATTCCATGCATGTCTTTAGTTTAAAAAGCTTAGATAGGCCAAAATTAAACCGTGCAGTTGTTTAAAGATTGTAATCTCTCACGGTTTCGGGTGTCCTTCAAATCCCTTGGTTGGATCAGTGCCTCGATATCATCCCTACACAGATGGATGTGGTAGACTGTGAAATTGCTCTGAATGTAAAATCTACTTCATGATCAGAATTACAAATTCTAATTGGAACTTAATTTTGGAAGTATATTAGACATAGCTCCAACACCAGAAAATCTTGCGTGGTTAACTGCTCAATTTAATCTAGTGCAGAAGACCAGGAGGAAATGCAAACCTTTCTGGGGAGAGGGCAGTGACAAAAGTCAGTAACTACTTGGGACAAGAAATAATTAATGATTAATAGTTTTTAGGTGAAGGGTCATAAATGTTTGCATATATATATATATATATATGTGTGTGTGCATTATGCAGGGATGCATTTGCGGAACATCAAATTTGTAAAAGTCAGATTAAAAAAAGATGAGCAGCGAAATGCTTGATGCAATTTAATTTTGATCCCAATCATTTGATTTATTGATAACGTTAACCCATTTAAAATGAATTGCTGATTTTTAGGACAGAAAGGTTTGCTGGGGGGGGGGGGGGAGGAGTTCATGACATAATGTCCCAAGGAATTGCAGTGCTGCCAGTGACTGAAGAGAATCATGCCATGTGTTGGCTGTGTTCTTAAACTGTCACAGTCAATCTGAAACTCTGAAATTCAAGGGCACGCTATTGATTTAAAGAATTGTCAAAATCAATTCTTTGTAGTTTTTAACGATTATATTACACTCGGGCCATTATCTGTAATATGAGGACTGCATTTTGAGAGAGGCTGAGTACTGTGCATGTGAGACAGAGTGCATTATGCGTGAGCGAGTGTGCGAGATGTCATTGTGCTGTTGATTGCAATGATTAGGTAGCAGCAGTTAGTAATGCACAACGCATGAAGAGAGTCACACACTTATATATAAAGATCTGGGTCACCAACAGCCATGTATTTTACACATGAAACAATGTTGGGCCTTAAATATCCCAAGATGAAATTCCAAGAAAAATCACTCACAACTCAATCGCCACAGCTCCTTCCGACATTGATTTGGATAGCTGGTTTGCAATGTAATACTAACAGCGATGCTAACAATTCCTGTACCAGCTGACATGATTTGGACATTAGATACCCTACAGTGTGGAAACAAGCCCTTTGGCCCAACAAGGCCACACTGATCCTCCAAAGAGCAACCCACCCAGACCCATTTCCCTACATTTACCTCTGCCTAATGCAGCTAACACTATGGGCAATTTAGCATGGCCAATTCACCTAATCCGCACATCTTTGGACTGTGGGAGGAAACCGGAGCACCCGGAGGAAACCCACGCAGACACAGGGAGAATGTGCAAACTCCACACAGTCAGTTCCCCAAGGCTGGAATTGAACCTGGGTCCCTGTTGCTGTGAGGCAGCAGTGCTAACCACTGAGCCAAACATGCCGCCCCGGTGTTGGACTGAGGTGTACAAAGTTAAAATTCATACAACACCAGGTTATAGTCCAACAGGTTTAATTGAAAGCACTAGCTTTCGGAGTGTCACTTTTGTCTGAAACGTCGATTTTCCTGTTCCTTGGATGCTGCCTGACCTGCTGTGTTTTTCCAGCACCACTCTAATCTGGACTCCTCTAGAAATATGGCGACTTTGCCTCACGGGCACAGAGGAAAAGGCCAGCTTATAAATATGGAATCTTCACTCTGTGGAAGCAAGCCATTTGGCCCATCAAGTCCACACTGACCCTCTGAAGGGTGCACCATCCTGACGTACCCGACCCCCGCCCTATCCTTGTAAACCTTGCATTTCCCATGGCTTATCTACCCAACCTGCACATCTTTGGACTGTGAGGGGAAACCGGAGCACACACAGGAAACCCACGCAGACACGATGAGAATGTACAAACCCCACACAGACAGCCTGAGGCTGGAATCAAACCTGGCTCCCTGGTGTTGTGAGGCAGCAGTGCTAACCACTGAGCCATCAGACCCCCATAGACTTGGATCCCCAATTTCCCATTGAAATAAGCAGCGAACAAGCAAACATGTGCTGCTGCTGCTCAACAAAGACAAACTGAGTGCAAGGATTTGGACAGGAGGAAAACCACAATGAATGACAGTGATAAATAGCCCACAGTGAGAAATTCATTTGGATGAAAATTGATAACTTCACTGACAGGTATCTTGGGAGCAGATGTTGCATTCCCATTGCTTTATTGCAGCGAGTCCTAATTTTGCTGCGCTGACAATCTTGAAAACTCAATTGCTGTTTTCTTCATACACATAGACACAGACACACGCACACATGTTGGGAACCATAAGCCTTGGTATTCAATTTATGCCACTCGATGCAACAAGATCGTGGGAGTGACCACATCCAGCTGCACACTCAACACAGGAATTTCTCGCTTTCGTATCATCAAGTGTATCACGTTTTAACACCGAGAAAACCTGATCCTGGAAACTCTGTCCTTGTTGGGACCTCAGCTCCTTTAGTGAGGCTCATGTGGATACACTGTGTGCGTGGTTTTTACATTAAAGCCTGGTAATAGTATTCCTTGCCTCTTAATGTTCTTTCCACCCAAGTCGTACAATGCTGTTTGAAAAGGCAGTGGAATCAGATTTATAATCAGAGACTGAGACAGTACAGAAAACACCCTGCAGCGCACTGAGTCTGTATCTCCAAAAATACACAATCAACATCAGTCCTGTGTTCCAGCCCTAGGTCCATAGTCTTGAACACTATGACATTGCAAGTACTTAAAAGTTCTGAGAATACTGGTCGCAATTACCCTCCGAGGCAATGACTTCCAAACAGTGACCACCTTCTGGATGAAAATATTTCTCCTCAAATCCCTCTAAACCTCCTGCTTTTCACCTTAAAATTATGCCCCTCCCCCCCCCCCCCCCGTGTTATTGATCCTTTGATTGAGGGAAACAGCTGCTTTCCACGTCGCTCGTAATCTTATACCCTTTTATCTCCTCAATCTTACCTGTTCCCAAGAAAACAACCTGACCCTTTCCAGTTTCCATTCACAGCTAAAGTGCTCCATCCCAGACAACATCCTGGTGAACCTCGTCTGCACCCCCTCCAGTGCAGTCAAATCCTTCCTATACTGCATTGACCAGAACTGCACACAGTACTCCAGTAAGTAATTTTGCTAAAACCCTTGTCTCTTTTATCTCTCCCATATGTCTATATTTATTTATCATCATTGTTTTTATTTAAATATGATTCAGCTTAAATACTATATTCCAACTGATACTTCATAGTTCGAAGTCTGCGCTACTTTTTAAAGACTTTTCAATGCAATTGTTTAAGGAGATACATAGTTACTTGTCTTGTTCACAGAGATTCTAGAAGTGGCCAAACCAACATAAAACTAATCATAATGTCTCATGCATAAGTTTATAACACCTCTGCAGGTGAAACGCAATAAATTGTTGGAACGACTTGTTCAAACCTGACTGAAAAATCTGTGACACAATGGAGTTAGCACTGCTGCCTCCCAGTGTTAGAGACCCAGGTTCAATTCTAGCCTCAGGTGACTGTCTGTGTGGAGATTGTATATTCTCCCTGTGTTTGTGTGGGTTTCCTCCCACAGTTCAAAGATGTGCAGGTTAGGAGGATTGGCCAATGGTTATGCAGGGATAGGATGGGTCTGACAGGGAGGATTGGTGTAGTCTTGATGGACCAAATGGCACTGTAGGAATTCTATGACCTGGTTTATTAATATATGACACACATACAATATTACACTCATGGTTTATAACTTGCTGACGTCCTGGCTAGTTTTACCCATCTAAACCCAGGGTACTCAAGACAATGGTAGCACAGTCTGCTGTCCCCTTTGTTCATTTTATCTGATCTAATTAGCTCATATGGACACCAGCCTATTTACTTATGAGGTAGGGCTGTGAAATCACTTGTATGATATTAGCAATAAGGCATTTATAATTCCTGGTGAAATGTCTCCAGCCACTGTTTTATCGAAAAAAGGGAAAGCAATTTAAATAAATTGATAAACAATGATGCAGTAGAAAAAGATATTTTATACTATTATGCACAAGAATTTGGGAATGGATGTGCTGGAGCTCCATTATAAGGTTCAACCTTAGACCTGAAAACCAATAATGAGGCTATTTTTGGAATACTGCATTCAGTTCTGGTCTTTCTGCTATAGGAACGATGTTGGTAACTTGAAAGGATGCAGAAAAGATTTACAAGGACTTTGCTGGAACTGACAGGGAGGCTGAAAAGGCTGGGGATATTTTCCCTAGAACATCAGAGGCTGAGGGCTTTATAAAACATGAGGGACATGGATAGAGTGTATAGCCAAGGTCTTTTTCCCAGGGTAGGAAGACCAAAATTAGACAGCATAGGTTTAAGGGGAGAGTGGAAAGGTTTAAAAGGGACCTAAGGGGCACTTTTTCGCTCAGAGAGTGGTGTGTGTATGGAATGAGCTGCCAGAGGAAGTAGTGGAGTCTGATCTAATTACAACATTTAAAAGGCATCTGGATGGATATATGAATCGGAAGGGTATGGGCCAAATGCTGGCAAATGGGATTAGACCAGGATATCTGATCGGAATGGACGAGTTGGCTGAAGGGTCCATTTCTGTACTGTCCATCTCTATGAACTAGCACTGGTTTGTTAGGTAACACTCCCACCTTTTAGAAAGGATGTTGTGGTTTCAAAACCCCACTCCAATGATACACCACTGAAGGAGTACTACATGGTTGAATGTGCTGCTTTCCAATAAGATACAAAACCTAAGATCCAGCTTCCTTCCCACCAGGCCATTTTGAGAATCAGCAAGAGAGTCCTCCATGTTGGCTTGACCCTTCAATCAATCAATGTCATTATCACACTGCGCTCTGTGGCAGCTTGCTGTGCAAAAATTGGCTGCCATGTTTCCTACTTTTATAACAGTTACGCTGGGATTGCAGATGAAATCTATTTCTGGAGATTGCATCACATGCTATTCCCAATGCTCTGATCATTATTCAGCCAATTGAAATATTCATCCATGTGATATAATGCCTTCCTACACCAATAGGAAAGAAAGGAGACTCATTACTCAACTCGATGCTGCTCCGCTTCTGGCCAAACATCCCCCATTTTCAATACTTTTATCTCTGGGAAAAGAGGATTGTTCAAAGAAAATAACAAAACTAAAATCTTTATGAACCTCCCTGTGATTGTTCCTGGAGACTACAAACCAATCTTGGAGGGTTGGCAACACCACTGGCTTCACTGTCAAAAGTATCTCATTAGAAACTGAAGCATTTGGAATTTTCTGAAGGGCGTTATGTTAATGATCTATTTCTTTCCAGTTCGACTGCAATCCCTTGGCATTGGAAGATAGCGACAGCTACTGAGCACATTGCAAAAACAAACCGTAAGCTAAAGTGTATCCTTGGAATAATTTAAAGTCATTGTGGGTACATCAATGACACTGGTTCAGTCTTGATGCTACCCATGATGGGAAAGAACGAGGCAAATGGTTCAGCACTAACGTTTATCTCTGCGTGTGTGCAATCCATTCATTTTCCTGGTTTATTTAGCATCCTACTGTTTGTTTTTCCAAGCTGTCCATTTATTTCAGTTGGATGTGGGCTTATTTTCTCTGCGGCTGTAATTATTTAACAGAAACCTTCCCTTTATTTTGTTAAGCTGCATTCAGACGTTGCGGTGATGTATTAGGGAAATCAGCGCAATTAAAGCAAATTGAGCTCGATAGACAAGTCCAGACTCTCGTTCCCTGGGTCTACAGCTTGCTGGGGCCTTGGAGGTGACAGCAGACTGAGACAGACATTGGGAGATGTTTGCGAATATTTGGAGTTAGGTTGGAGATGGGACCTGAGGAGGTGGTGAGAAGAGGGTAGCTAGACAATCGTGTGGTGTTGGAAGTTAAAAATCACGTGACATCAGGTTATAGTCCAAAAGGTTTAATTGGAAGCACCAGCTTTCGGAGCGCTGCTCCTTCATCAGGTGGTTGTGGAGTTGGGTGAGTGGCCTGAAGGTCAGAGAGAAACTGAGCTGAGAGGAAGATTTCCCAGGAGGGTGAAACAATTGCTAAAATCTGTGAATGCTCAGCGTCGGTCTGACTCACGTATAACCTTATAATGGAGCTCCAGCACATCCATTCCCAAATATTCAATCACTAGTTTGTTTTCCCCTTTGGGTTTCTAAGGCTGCTGAGGCATCTTAGTAAACTATAAGTTTCACACTTCACCTGGGCAATATGGCAGCTCAGCGGGTAGCACTGCTACCTCACAGTGCTTGGGACCTGAGTTCGATTCCAGCCTCAAGCGGCTGTCTGTATGGAGTTTGCGTGTTCTCTGTTTCGGTTTCTCTCACAGTCCAAAGATGTGCGGGTTAGGTAGATTGGTCAGGCTAAATTGGTATTTGCAGATACAATCTATTTTGTGTGCTTTTTGAACAATCTGTAGGCAGTCAGTCCATGTGACATTTTATAAATTCCTACTTTGGAAATAAAACCAGTCTGACTCAAGGTTGGAATACAGACAGACTCTACCCTCTTACCTTTAATGTATTGTCTGAGCTAAGATATCACTTTTCTTTTATAAAACCTTAAGTTATCTTGCAACTGTGACTTGAAAGAAGTTCTGAGATTTACATGTTAATGACTTGAAACCTGCACCCCCCGATTCTAAGTGATTAAAGACTTAACAGCAATCTAGTTTTCTCGTTTCCCCTCTCCCTACCTTATCCCAGTTCCAACCTTCCAACTCAGCACCGCCCTCATGACCTGTCCATCTTCCTTCCCATCTATCCGTGCCACCCTCCTCTCTGATCTATCACCATTACCCCCGCCTCCATCTATTTATCGCACGCTCAGCCACCTTCCCCCAGTCCCAGCCCCACCCCATTTATCTCTCTAACACCCAAACCCCCGGCCCACAAGCCTTATTCCTGATGAAGGGCTCTTGCCCGAAATGTCGATTCTCCTGCTCCTCGGATGCAGCCTGACCTGCTTTTCCAGCACCATAGTCTCAATTCTGATCTCCAGCATCTGCAGTCCTCACTTTCTCCTAGCAATCTCAATTTCTCCTTATTTGATTAGATTAGATTACTTACAGTGTGGAAACAGGCCCTTCGGCCCAACAAGTCCACATCGACCCTCCATTCCCCTACATTTACCCCTTTACCTAACACTACGGGCAATTTAGCATGGCCAATTCACCTAACCTGCACATTTTTGGACTGTGGGAGGAAACCGGAGCACCCGGAGGAAACCCACACAGACATGGGGTGAATGTGCAAACTCCACACAGACAGTTGCCTGAGGCGGGAATTGAACCCTGGTCTCTGGCGCTGCGAGGCAGCAGTGCTAACCACTGTGCCACCGTGCCACCGTGCCACCCAGTTTATTCAATACATTGCGTCAGTTGTATGACACTTTGATCTTTTACTATAAATTCTGTGTCCTATGATCCTGCCTCACTAGCTACCTGATGAAGGAAAGAGTGTGCTTTCAAATACACCTGTTGGACTATAACCTGGTATTGTGTGATTTTTAACTTTGTCCACCCTAGTCCAACACTGGCACCTCCACACCATGTCTAAAGATGTGCACATTAGCATAGCTAATCCATCTAAAGTGCCCATGGTGCCTAGGGATATGCAGGTTAGCCATGGGAAATGCATGGTTAGAGCTTGCGGTGTCTGGGTGGGATGCACTTTGGAGGGTCAGTGCAGCGTTGAGGGGTCAAATGGACGCTACCTGCACTACAGAGATTATATGAAACTTGTTTGTCCTTTCTGTTCAAACCAACTGCTTTTGCTTTGTTTAATGTCCTTCAAATTTACCAGCCTGCGCTCTTGCACAAAATGACCAGCTGGAGTTGGTTTATTCCTGAAGTTTGCCACATGACCTCCTGTCTCCCTATCTATCAATACTACAGCTGTGAAACAGAACGCTTCAGAGAAACCCTTCAGAATAATGAGAAATGCAACATACGAGGTTTTTTGGGGACATGACAAGATTTCCCTGTTTGGGAAAGTCTAAGACCGGTGGGGGTGGGGAGGGGGGGCAGTGTCTCACAGTATGGGGTCACACATTTAAGACAGAGATGAGAAGGAATTTTTAATGTATTAATAATATTTCAATGATACTATTAAATAAATATTTTAAAAGCAGAGGCGGATACTTTCTTGCTTAGCAAGGGGATGAAAGATTAATCGGGGATATGCAGGAAGGTAGAGTTAAAATCAGATCAACCATGAGCTAGCAAGGTAGACCTAAAAGGGCCAACTGGCCTACTCTTATTCATATGTTTGAAGTTCTTCTCTCAGAAGATATCTGTGGAATTCTTTGATGAAGACGGCTAACAAGGCTGGGTCATTAAGTGTTTTCAAGGCTGAGATACTTTTAATCAGTAAAGGCAGGAGGCAGGAGTGGAGGATTATCAGATCAATAATGGTCTCATTGAATGGTGGAACGGACTTGATGGGCTGAATGGCCGACATCTTATGGTCCGTGATTCTTCCTCAAGGCAGCATCTAGAAGTTGCAATGTTCAATTCCTGGAACCTCCTGGAAGATTGGCAAACTCAATCTCGCGAAAAGAGAAGTCCCACGGTTAGACTGGAATCGTTAGATGTGTTTGTAATTGGAACACAAACACCTCAGAGAGTGAAATGGGATCGTGGAGGGGTGGGACTACGTTAGTTTAACTCAGGGAGCGTGCTTCATTCAAAGGTACTCAAGCTCGGAAGTGAACCTGAAACACCAGCCTTCTGACTCAGAGACAAATACGCTGCCAATTGAGTCATGATTAACACAAAATCATCGCGAAGGGCACAAATAACATATTAGCTTGCTGTTTCTCAACTGGGAATTTTTAAAAATTGGACATCATCTTGAGACAGGGATCCCAAAGAGAGAAATACGTAAGTCTGAATTTACTCAATGCTGATAAAAAACAGAAATGGGAAGCAGGAGGAGGCCACTCAGCCCCTCAAGCCTGCTTCTTTAGTCCTAAGACCTATAATCAAATCCTTCTTGAAGACATTCAGTATCTTGGCCTCACCTGTTTACTGTGACAGAGAATTCCACAGTCTCAGCACTCTGTGGGTGAAGACAGCTCAGCCCTAACTGTGGAGGTGCCGGAGTTGAATTGGGGTGGACGAAGTCAGGAGTCACATGACACCAGGTTATAGTCCAACAGGTTTATTTGAAATCACAAGCTTTTGGAGCGCTGCTCCTTCATCAGGTGAAGTGAAGAGAAGGACGCAGACACAGAATTTATAGGCAGAGAGATCAAAAGATCGTACACGTGGTGTGAGTGGAGTGTCAGTAGGCTGAATAGCAAGTGAAGGGATAACCTATAATCCAATTAATTGAGGCAGAGAGATAATTACAAAAAATTACAAATTACAAAATTACAAATAAGACGGTGCTAGAGACAAACCAAATGGCTGGAATAACATGATATGTATAAGAGACGCATGATGAGGGTCATATGCTGCAGGCAAGGATGTCCTGAGGCATGGTATATTGGCGAGACCATGCAGTTGCTATGGCAACAGACAAATGGCCACCAATGGATTAAAAATATCTCAGCCTTGAAACTACGCAACAATCACCAGGCAGGAATGCTCCCTCCTAGCTGGGGAACACTTCAGCAATCAGTCCGTTCAGCCTCCAAGGTAGCCTTCAACATACACAACAACGCAGGATCACCGAGCAGAAACTGACAGCAAGTTCCGTACCCATAAAGATGGCGTCAAGCATGATCTTGGATTCATGTTGTGCTACATGTAACCCCACTGCACTGTTCTGTAAAATCTTCCTTACTGTCCTGTTGTGACACCATCACCTTGATAACCTGTTATGATCTCTCCACCTTAATTAGTTTGTACAGTTTGGATTACTTTAATTAGACTCTCGGCATGCGACTCTGTTACCTATCAGATTATTCCAAACATTTGGTTTGTTTCCAGCACCATCTTATTTTTGACTTTTATAATTATCGCTCTGCCTCAATTAACTGGATCATAGGTCATCCCTTCGCTTGCTATTCAGCTGTTGACACTTTACAGGTGATCAAGTGTTACACGGTGTGAGTAAAGAACTTGTTATTCAGCCTGTCATCTTTTCATCTCTCTGCCCATAAATTCTGTGATTGTGTGCTTCTTCTCACTTCACCTGACAAAGGAGCAGTGCTCCGAAAGCTTGTGATTTCAAATAAACCTGTTCGACTATAACCTGGTTTCATGTGACTTCTGACCCAGTCCTAAACAGCCTACCCTGTACGTTTGAACTGTGACCTCCCGTTCTGGGCTCCCTCGACATCGGGAACATCCTTTGTTTACTCAGAATTTTATACGTTTCCACGAAACTCCCCCGCATTCTACTAAACTCCAACGAATATAATATTAACCGATCCACTCTCTCTTTATTCATCAGTCCTGCCGCCCCAGGTATCAGTCTCTCCCCGTCCTTTCACGGGACCAAACTGCACACAATTTTCCAGATATGGTCTTACCAAAGTCCTGTACAATTGCACCAAGTTGTCCCTGCTCCTCCACTTGGGACTTGACGGTATCTTGAAGTGACGTGTACCAAAACAAAGACATGTGGAGGATTAATCCATCCACTTTAAGGATCAGCATTCATTTTACTTTATTGGAACATGTTTATTCAAACCTTCTGCAATATACTTCAAAACAACAGAGCAAGGAATTCCAGACTTAATTTGAAAGTTGCTCACCTCCTGCGATTCGTCCCAGTGAATTGTGATTGGCTTCATTCTCCTGTCTTGCTGTGTATGTTTATCGTGCCATTTATTTTAACTGAGAGTTTTGCGCGGACTTGAGCCAGCCTCGTCTCGAGGGAAAACTCGTTGTTTCTCCAGCTTTAGGGAGGTGCAGTCAGGTTGTCTGGATTCAAAAACCAGGAGCTGTTTCACTCTCGCTACCTTTTCATTTTAGATTCCAAATCAGTCAGGGGGTCAAAGTGAGTGAGCTTACAAACGGAATGGTTACTGTCAACGGGTTGGACATTACAATAAACAGCTTAACACCTGCCCAAAAATAACACACAGAGGAATATTCACAGGGCAGCTAAAGTCTTTTCAGGCAGTCAGACGCCTGTGGCTTTGCTTCGAACGCTTTGATTTGATTTATTATTGTCACATGTATCTAGGGACAGTGAAAAGTTTTGTTTGGCGTGCAGTGCAGACAAATCACACCGTACAAAGATAAAAGAATGATTGAACAGAGCGAGGAATGCAAAGTTACAGCTGCAATGAAGGTGCACAAAAAGCAAGATCAATATCAGGTTTGAAGTTTGAGAGGTCCATTCGGAAGTCTGATAACAGAGCGGAAGAAGCTGTTCTTGAACCTATTGGCATGTGTGTCCAAGCTTTTGCATCTTCTCCCTGACATAAAAGTTTGGAGGAGATTATAGCCAAAGAGCCTTTGATGTTGGCTGCCTTTCCCTGGCAACGAGAAGTGTAGATGGAGCAGCGGGTTTTGAGAAGATTTGTAGCTCAGGTTGAGGTTCTGGATGTAGGTTTGCTCGCCGAGCTGGAAGGGTTCATTTACAGACGTTTCGTTACCCTACTAGGTAACATCTTCAGCGGGCCTCCAGGTGAAGCACTGTTGACAATTCCTGCTTTCTATTTATATGTTTGGGCTTCTTTGGGTTGGTGATGTCATTTCCTGTTATGACATCATTTCCTGTGGTGATATAATTTCCTGTTCTTTTTCCCAGGGGTTGGTAGATGGGATGTAACTTGATGTGTTTGTTGATAGTGTTCCGGTTGGAATGCCGTGTTTCAAGGAATTCTTGTGTGTGTGTCTCTGTTTGGCTGCAGATGGAGTCAATGAATGAAAGGTTGGCTTTTGTGATGGTCTGGGCTGTGCACACAACTCTCTGTAGTTTCTTATGGTCCTGGTGACCCTCAGGTTGAACTCACTCCCCAGTCATCTCGGGGCAGACAGCAACCACAGAGAGAGAGAAAGAGAGAGAGAGAGAGAGAGAAATCTAACACTTCGAGTCTTGATGGCTCTTCATTGGAGGCATCTAGACTAGAAATGTTAGCTTGCTCTCCCTCCGTGGATGCTGTCTGTCTCAGCAGTGGTTGTTTTCAGTACAGATTCCTGCAGCCTCAGTAATTTGCTCCTACCAGTCATTTCATCTCTCTCTGACGAGAGAACAGCATTACCATCCTCTTGGAATATGGTCATCCTAAAAATCAGTCTAGTGGAACTCTGGTGCAGGGAAAGAGTGGTAGATATTGATAAGAGACTAAAACTGGACACATTACTTGGAAGTGTGGCTTAATAAAAGCCCTGTTCTATATTCTTGTAATAACTCATTTGTAGTAAACACTAACATCATATTTATCCTCCCTATCCAAGCCACATAGTCAATTGATTCATTCCACTGCCCTTACCATTTTACATCAATGCAGTAATGTTCAGTCTGGTAACTGAGAGAGAGGTTGGAGAGACCAAGGGTTTGACAGCAGATTCCAAATGGTCAAGTGGCTGAAGGTACATCTGCCAGTGGTGGAGAGAAGGTTGAAGATGGGGCAGAGCCCAGAATTTGAGGATTGCAGAGTATTGGGGATGGAGGGAGGCTGTAGCATTCATTCGACACTCTTCACTTCTGTCTCAGCAAAACAGGATGTAGCGATTACAATGCAGGTTTCAGCCAAAGACTCTAACCCTGGGAGATCAAGGGAAAATTCTTGACTGGCGAGGCCAAATAGCTATTTTTGTTTTTAACTCGAGTTTGACAACACTGGCACAAACCTTACTGCTTCTGTTATAAAATTTTATTGCTGATTACAAATAACTCTTACTTCTGTAGTAGTAATAAGCACCATTAAAATGAAAAGATTCTCACACTCTGGCTGTCTCCTAGGGTAAAGAATTATTCTGGTTGTTAATTGTGTAAAGACATGTGTGAAAATTTCCTGTTTTTTTGGTAACAGAGATTTTTCCAAACAAACATTTGTCATGAAAATACAAAGAGGCCACAAGAATTCTCCTCCACCCTCACACCGCCCTCTTGCTCTATTTCCTCCTGTTCTCCTAGCACCTATACCATATGTCTTATTAATCATTCTCGTCTAACACCCTCCATTCCCGGCATTTGTCTTTCTGCGTTTCTGCCACTTCCTGTACAAGATAATCCACTGTTTCATTGAATAAAAAGCAAGTGCGCAGAGCCAGTCTCTTTGCTAATTAAGTAGAAAAGCTGTTCCACCTAGCTCAACACAGTATTGACCTGAACTCAAAGTGATTTACCTTCAGACACAGTGATACATTCCTTGACATTAAAGCATGCCTAAAAAACTTGCTTCATGTGAAAATAGTTGAAAACAAAAAGAATGCTTCAAACTTGCAAACATGCCATTTTAGATTTATCTATATTACCTGACAAATTTTCATGATCATTTTTGTTAAAAGGAGCAAAACAGATTTGCTTATTTGATTGAGTACAACACAACTACAATGATCTTCATACAGCCTCGTATAAATAAATGGATACAGTCCAACACACAAGACTCAAGCCTGGATGTATTTCCTACCAATTCCTCCCCTTCATGTATTTGTGATTAATTATCACACAAAGTAGAGTCCACAGGTAAGATGTTTAAACCTCTGTGCTACATATGCTGTTCTTTTAACTCATTCATGGGATGAGGATATCACTGGCTAGGCCAACATTTATTGCCCATCCCTGATTGCCTGCCAATGTATACTGCAGATCTTTTAAGAACTTTCTGTAGAGATTCTCTTGCGTTCTTTGAGTTACCCAGGATCTTATGTAGCCTTTAATTCCCTCTCACTTTCTCCATGGCAACACCTCAGCCAGTCAAACAATAAAAACAACCTGCCATATAAGCTCCATTTTCAGCTGTAGTATAAATTGCTGCGATTATTTGAAATTTGGCATTCTTGCATCGGTCCTGATGATCGCGAAATGAAAAGCTTATCATTTCTCTTTTCAATGATATTCGAGTGCTGTAAGGTGACTGCTAATATTAATTTATTCAAATGCTGTTTAGATTTCTTTCAGAACCCAGTATTTTGAGAGAGTAAATGAGTAATTTGTACTGGGGGATGTGGTAAATCTATTTCCTTCAAAGTGCCAAACTTGGGAAGGATTGAAGCTCAGATTTGCTACGACCACCTCTCAGAATTCTCCAGTTCTGCCTAACACAAAAGGTTACCCCTGGAATGGAAAGAGTTAACAATGATACACCCTGTAAATAAACATGGGGTAGGTTTAACGCTGCGGTGGACCCAGCCCTCAATAAAATTGACACAAAATTCCATAAAAGGATATTTGGAGCGAGTAACCAGGGGTGACAGGCCGATAATGAAATCAAAGCCTGGAATTCTTGAAAGATTCTGTTTAATGTAACTGACAGCAGTGAGGCAAATTTATTTTATGTATGAAGTCAAATCTACTCTGATAGGTTTCTAATCTCTGGGGCTTCCAATTGAGGTTGTGAAAAAGAGAAAACGTGATATCATATTTCAGATTGCCAGATGATGAACAGATAGAGGGACCCTCGACCTGGAAATTTGGGATCATTGTGTTCATCCCCCACCTTTCAGGGATTCACGTTCTACCTCACCTTGGTCAGGTTCACCTTTGTCCGATTCAATGCGAATGTTTTGAATGCGACAGAAGGTCAATATCAGAACATTCCACATTTCCCAGTCTGGATCTACATCTAACCGGAGGGCTCAGTGGAGGTTGTTAGCCATTCACAGGCGTTTAACACAAAGATGTGAACAGTTTTCCTCCTCTTCGGCAGCGAAGCAGTGTCGGGGACACGAGACTGCACAAAAAAAAAGTCTCCTCGAAACGTGAGCCTGTGATACAGAACTGCCATTTCAGGATTTGAAGCAAGCAAGACTTGCATTTAAGTAGCACTTTGCCTCCAAACACGTCTTTCGAGAAAACAGAAATGGCACACAGCGAGGTGCTGCGAACTGCATTTTTACAATCCTTTCATGTGACTCAGGTATTGAGGGCAAGGCCTATATTTGTTGCCCCTTGAACCAAGTCGATTGCTTGGCGATTTCAGAGGGCACTTGAGAGTCAACCATATTGCTGTGGGCCTGGGGTCACACATAGACCAGATTGGATACAGACAGCGGATTTCCTTCCCTAAAAAGATTAGTAAACCAGATGGTTTTTACAATGATCAACAGTTTCAGTACCACCATAACTGAGAATAGCGTTCAATCCCAGATTTATTTATTTAACTTGAATTCCATAGCTACCATGATTGGAACCCAGGGGAACAGGGCAGTAATCTGGGACATTATTGAGATAATTATTGATGTGCTTTTGGAAAAGTTGGAGGAAGGATAAACGTTGACCAGATCACCCAGACAGAATTCCACTATCCTCTTTGAAGTACTTCCCTGAATCATTTACCAGCTCTTGAAACAACAGACAAGGTAATTGATTTAATGCCTCCTCTGAAAGATGGTACCCTTGATAGTACACTACTCCTTCAATACTGCGCTGATGTACCAGCTGAGATTCTGTGTTCAAGTCTTTGCTCTGTTCTGCCCAGCACTGTAAGAAGCTACAGCCCAGTCCAGCACGCAAGCCAACTTTCCTTCCATCGACTCAATCTATCCTTCTCGATACTTCGGAAAGGCAGCCAACATCAAAGGTTAGGGAACTTAATTTGCAGACACACAAAGACAGGCAAGAGAGTGTGTCATGAGGAAGACAAAATGAGTTTGCAAATAGATTTTGGTCAATTGAGTGGGCAAGAAGAATCTAGCAGATGAATATAATATGGAAAAATGTGAATTACTTTGGCATGCAGGATAAGAGAAATCTAGAATTCCAAGCTGTAGAATGATCTAGATGTTCTAATTTTTGAGTTACAAAGAGTTAACATGCAGGAACAGCACATAATCACAAAGGTTAATGGAAAGCCATAATTTAATATGAGAGGAATTGAATACAAAAATAAGGTAGTGATGCTTCAGTTATCCAGTGCATTAGTGAAAATACATCTATATTACTGTGTGCAGTTTTGATCTCCTTATTTAAGGAGAGGTACAAGTGTGTTGGAGATGGTTCAGAGGAGATTTACTAGATTGATACCTGGAATGAGAGTCATTTGAAAATAGATTGTACAGAAGTTAAGAGTAGTAAGGGGTGACTTGGTTGAAGTGTGTAAAATCCAGAAGAGTCTTGACAAGCTACATGTGAAAGGACACTTCCCCTCATGAGTGCAAAACTAAGGGTGTAGTTTAAGTTAGGGGTTGCCCTTTCAGGACAGCAGTGGGGAGAATATTTTTCCTTTCAGTGGGCTATGGAACTTTGGGGCTCTCTACCTCACAACGCAAGAGGGGGGGTTGGATCACGGAATATTTTTTAAAGTGAAGGTTGATTTGATTCTAGACTGGCAGGGAATCAAAGTTCACTTGGGAATAGACAGGAATGTGGAACAAAACAAGAGTCAGCCGTGATCATGTTGGGTAGCAGAGCAAGCTTGTAGGCTGAGTAGGCTGTGTGTTTGCACATAAAAATATTCAAAGTAAAATGGAAAACTAAATAAATCATTCACTTAACGTCCCATGGATTTTTTTTTCTCTCTCAGATTTCTTCTGGTGTTGTGGAGTGGTTGAAGTTTTCATTCCTGTAGTCTCCAGGGCAAACTGTGGGGGTGTGGAGTTGGCAACACAAGTGGATAGCTGACACTGCCATTTATACAACTGAAAGGTGGCCGTTAACATGTAAATTGGCATCACGCAGCCAGGTTCAGCTGTGGTTGCTGGAAGGTAGTTTGGTCTGGACGCAGAACAGAAAGTCAACAGTATAATAAAAGGAAATCACTAGGCTGGTCTCCCAGAACATCTGCCACCACTATTAATGTCAGTAATCCCCTTCCAACATACACAGCACCACAGTGAAGATCAGCACTAACTCCTCCTGATTTAATTATCCACCCACAAGAGAACTTCAGCACGGCGCTCCTTCTAGAGACTTGTACAGTTCAGAGAGGGTTTGACAGGGTAGATGTTGAGAGGAGGTTTCCTCTGGTGGGGGAAAGCTAAAACGAAGAGGCATCATTTCAAAATAAGGGGCTGTCCATTTAAGGCAGAGTTAAAGATGAATTTTTCATTTCAACAGTCATCACCATCTGCAATTCTCTCCATCAGAGGCACATGTTGGGCCATTAAGTATACTCACTGAGGAAGATAGATTCGGGTTAGTGATTCATAGGCAAGAAAACCTACAGCCAGAATCAGATCATCCATGATCTTATTGAATGGCAGAGCAAGGTTAAGGAGCTTAGTGGCCTTCTCCTATTTCATATAGAGCATCATAGAACCAAGTGGAAGCAAGTCATTTGGCCCATTGAGTCCGCACCAACCCCCCCCCCCCCCCAATAAACATCCCACACAGACTCAAACGCTATTCTATCCCTATAACCCTGCATCTGCCATGGCCAATCCACCTAACCATATCTTTGGACTGTGGGAGGAAACTAGAGCACCTGATGGAAACCCATGCAGACACAATCACCAGAGGGTGGAATTAAACCCAGGTCCCTGGTGTGGTGAGGCAGCAGTGCTAACCATGCCACTCAGTGAGCTTATTTTCATAGCCAAAGACAAAACAGATGGGAGGGGAGTGTGATATGATCTTAGCTTGTTATGTAAAATGTGTCCAGTTATTAAATCCAGGTCCGATGAGTGGTTTTGAAATCGCTTCAGTTACTGAGCAAGCTGCCTTTCATATAATCGCATGGCTAGGTTCAATCCAGTCTGATACACTGGCCTTTTGAGGCCTGAAGCCCAGGAAGATTTCAGCTCTGACCATGGAATGGAATTTGATCCCAAATCAGAAAGGGAGGAGATGGGAGCCTGTAAAAAAAATGGTATTAATCTTCGAACTGACTGCACCTTGTCCAGCAAATGGACATTCAGGTATCGTGAAAGTATCAGTGAGCTACTGCGATCAGGCATTATAACTATGATTATCAGTGAACTGTTGTAATATTCTTAGCTATGAAGGGGAGTGTTGTTAATTCATGTTTTATTGTTGGGACTACCTGGACCTTTATATGGGTGGGAAGGTGAAAGGGATGCAGAGATGATTCAATGTGATTTGGACAAGTGAAGTGAATAGGCAAATGAATCATAGAATAGAATCCCCACAATGTGGAAACAGGCCCTTCGGCCCAATAAGTCCACACTGGCCCTCCGAAGAGTAGCCCACCCTGACCCATTCCCCATTACTCTACATTTACCCCTGACTAATGCACCTAACCTACACACTATGGGCACTTTAACGTGGCCAATTAACCCTATCCTGCACATCTTTGGACTGTGGGAGGAAACTGGAGAATCTGGAGGAAATCCAGGCAGACACTGGGAGAATGTGCAAACCCCACATAAAAGTATAAGGCTGATAAATGTGAGTTTATCCACATTGGTTGGAAAAAAATACAGGAAGGCAAGTTATTATCTGAACGGTGAAAGATTGGGAAAGTGGGAAATGCAGAGGAGACCTGGGTGCCTTTGTATACCAGTCTCTGGAAGTGTGCATTGCAGGTGCAGTAGGTGGTGAAGGAGGCAGATGGTAGGTTGACCTTCACAATGAGAGGATTTGAGAATAGGAACAATTATACAGGGCCCTGGTGAGACTACACCTAGAGTACTGTGAACAGCTTTGGTCTTCTTTTCAGAGGAAAGATGCTGTAGTGGTGTAGGGAGTACAATAAAGACCTACCAGACAGATATTTGTATTGGCAGGACTGATGTATGAAGAGAAACTGGATTGGATAGGATTATGTCCACTGGAGCTTCAAAGGATGAGAGGGGATTTCACAGAAACGAACACCATTCTAACAGGATTAGATAGGGAAAACACAGACCAGAGAGTCCATGACCAAGGATCACAGCCCAAGGGTACAGGATAGGCCATTTAGGAATAGGAGGAGGAGAATATTCTTCACCCAGAGAGTGGTGAGCCTGTGGAATTCTCTGTCTCAAAGCAGTTGAGGCCAAAAGGCTAAAGGCATCAAAAGGATATGGGGAGCAAATGTGAACAGGGTACTGGGTTGGATGATCAGCTGTGATCATAATGAATGATGAAGCAGGGTTGAGCTCTGAATGACCTCCTCCTGTTCCAATGTTACCATGATCCATTACCCCCTTCCCAACGTTTGGTTTCCCTGCTTCCCTTGACCACGGATGGACATCCCAGTTGTCAGAACTTGTCGCACAACAGCTGTCAGAGAGGGTCATCACATCACAGAAGGAGGATATTCAGTCCAAGGAGTCTGTGCTAGCTCTCTGTACAGTGATCCACTCAGCTCACTCTCTCGCACTATCCCGTTGATCCTGCAAGCTTATTTTCCATCAGATCCCCACATCCAATTCCTTTTTTAAAATCACTCATTGTCTCCACTTGCATCACCTTCACAGGCAGCGAGTTCCAAGTTATGACCACACATTGTGTTAAAAAGCTTTTCCTCACAGTTCCCCCAGCATGCTTACCAAAGTCCTTAAAACTGTGCTCCTGAATTTTTCTACCATTAGCAAATGGGAATGGCTATTATCAACCTTTTCTGAACCCTTGTACACCTCTAGAAAGATTCTCCTCAATCTTTTCACTGCAAGGCTATCAAGCTTCTTCCATAGTTTCTCCAACATAACCTTGTTCCTAAACTCTTTCAACTTTGGGACCATTCCAATAAATCTCCTCTGCACCTTCTTGAAGGCATTCACATCCTTCCTAAAGTGTGATAAATCAAACTGGCTGTAATATTCTGGAGTTAAGGCCTAACCCGAGCTTTATAAAAGGTTTCGTATAAAACTTACCTGCATCAGACATTAGAGGTCCAGATGTTACAATAGCTAGATAGTCAGTTCTGCAGTGCAAAAGGTAAAGTCACCATCATCCTTTGGACCATAGGGCTGCTCTCTCAGAGAGATAGAGATAGAGATAGAGATAGAGATAGAGAGATAGAGAGAGAGATGATGGGTGGTGGTTTAACCAGAGGGTCCTCACACCTCAGGTGAGGAGGGAAGATTGAGGATAATCCTTCATAGCAACCTCAGCTGGTATGGGAATTAACCCCATGCTGTTGGCATCACCCCACATTACAAACCGGCCATCCAGGCGACTGATCTAATCAAGTTGCACATGGGGATCCTGTGGAATACTCAATGTTCCAGACTCTGAGGGATGCGCCCAGGAAATGGGAGATTCCGATGCATAATTCCCCTATGTCTAGAACCTCTTAGACTAGAGAATTGGAAGGGTTGATCTGCAGTTAAATAGGTATGCATGCAAGGTTAGACAATTAGAAATCCAGTCTAACTCCCTGGCAACTAATAAAGTGACCTCCTAACTACTCTCTGATCTATACCTCCCTCAGACACCTTACAACCACTGCACCCCCGGCCCTTCTAATGGACGCTGACACACCCATTTCTCCTGGACTTTGACATGTCTCCTTCAACTCCATCTCCCCACTTTCCATCTGGGACAAGACACCTCTACCCTGATTTAAATCTGAAGTGAGAAAGGCAGAGACCTTTAATGTAAGAAACATAAGGAATGGAATGACAATCTGAGATAACCACTCCTCAAAATTCAGCCCGATGTCTCTATTCATGAATTTCTGAGCTCCCACTTTCTTTGTGAACTTCTCTCTCAATATGTCCTACCATCTTCCCTGCAAAAGAACCCACAGCTTTTTTTCTCCATGTACACTCAGAACTCTTGCCGTGCAGGGAGAGGCCATTGGGCCCATCGAGTCTATAGTGCCCCTCTGAAGAGCATTCTTCCCAGACTAATTCATTCTGTTGCCATAGCCTATACATCACTGGTCACCATGGACCATTTAGCATTGCCAATCCAATTAACCTGCACATCTTTAGACTGTGGGAGGAAACCCACGCAGACACTGAAAGAACGTGTAAACTTCACACAGCCACCGGAGGCTAGAATTGAACCCGGGTCCCTGGAGCTGTGAGGCAGTAGTGCTAACCACTGATCCACTCTTGAGAGTGCTGCTCTTAAGTCTATGCTGCCTCTTCCTTCTGTCTGGATATGCCAAAAATACTCTACACCAGAGAGACCCAAGTCCCATATCAAGCAGCAATGATGGAATCTGTATCATGTGATTAGAGGTCATATGGTCAGGTATCACATGATCAATTTGGTGAAATGTGGTCAAAGGTTGTTCAGCCACATTCATTCAAACCTCCAGATGGTGGTACACTTCCAACTAGGGCTAAAAAATGGGGAGGATGATAATGTCTAGACAACCAATCCCTGTGATAGAGTCACAGAGTCATAGAGATGTGCAGCACGGAAACAGGTCCTTCAGTCCAACTCATCCATGTTGACCAGATATCCTAAATTAATCTAGTCCTATTTGCCAGCACTTGGACCATATCCCTCTAAACCCTTTCTATTCATATACCCATCCAGAAGCCTTTTCAATGCTGGAAAGGCTGGAATTATACCAGCCTCCACCAAAACACAGAAACAAAGAAAATAGGTGCAGAAGCAGGCCATTCGACACTTCAAGGCTGCACCACCAATCAATACAATGATGGCTGACCACACAATCTCACTATCCCATTCCCGCTCTCGCCCTACACCCTCTGATTCCTTTTGTCACAAGGTCCACATCCAGGAGGAAGTGAGGAATGCAGATGCTGGAGATCAGCGTTGAGAGGGTGGTGCTGGAAAAGCACAGCAGGTCAGGCAGAATCTGAGGAGAGCGGGAGAGTCAACGTTTCGGCAGGGATACATCCAATTCCCTCTTGAATATATCTAATGAGCTGGCCCTCATAGCTTCCTGTGGGAGGGAATTCCACCCAGGTTCACAACTGAGTGAAGAAATGTTTCCCTTATCTCGATCCTGAATGGCTTTCCTCTTATTCTTAGACAGGGACAATGTCTGATACATAAAGCATAATGTGGTAATAGAATACTCCTAAGTGCAACAAACTTAGCCACACATCTTGGTTTAACATCACAATTAAAAACTAACATTGAAGCGAGTCTCTAAATGGCGACTTTCTTTATGGAAAGCAAGACACCCTGGATGCTGGCGATCTGAAATGGAAACCATCAGGCAGACTCAGCATGTCTGGCAGCATTTGGGGAAGAAGTTGTACTGGATTTGAAACATTGACTTAGTTTGTCCCTCTCCGCAGATGTTGCCGATCCTGTTAGGTCTCTCCAAGCCTCCTTCACCGTCCATTTCACTTGCAATGTCACCACTTGGAGTTAGGAAGGAGATCAAATTACTGGCACTTACAGGGTGTGCTCTACACCTCCATTAATCGCCACCTACAAAACTCCCTGGCGTGTGGAGGGCTACTGATTACCAGGCTCTCTATGAAAACGGAAGGAAAGAAAAGACTTCAATACTAGTTTTTCTTCTTCCTGAGCTGATGTTGACCACAACTGCGTTCTTTTTTCACACACTAAACAACAGCAATAACTGGCTCAGGTCTGAGGAAATGAGCTCTGGGATCCTGGGGCTGGACCTGTGTTGGCGTGCAGTCCATTGTTGCTTGTCGTGGAATAGGAACACACTGGCTTTATTACAAGTCAGTGACTCAAACCCTTTCCCCTTTCGTTTCCCAACAGTGATTCTATTTAGAGCAGAATGAATTAGCAAACGGCTACATAAAGGTTTTAGCCAGTGCTGCGTGTGCACATTTAACCACCTTCCAGATGTTGTCTCACCACGAAACTCTCCCAGTGCCAGACCAGAACTAGAAATCAATAATTCTTGTTGAAAGATTTGGAGCTTTTGACAGTCGAGAGAGTTAACCCTTGAATATAGTGCACTCCTGAAAGCAGAGGCAAGGCTCAGTGCCGTAACTCACCAAGGGCTCCTCAACAGCAAATAGCAGATGTGCAAGTCCTAATGCAGGGAAGGACATGTGCGCCAGAGCCACAATCAGCATCAGAATGTTCCCACAGCACAAAACCAGGCACAATTTCCTTTCCTTCAGATTAAGTGTGGAGATGGATGTGAAAAATGGGATTAGTGCTTGCAAGGAGGGCAGCTTTTCTCTTGGTGTTACAGCTCACCTTGTGGGTACAACCTCAGATTTTGCCAGCAGTAAGTTCGGAGGCCTTCTGGCACACTCCAGCCTCCAACACACAGGTGCCATATTGGAAGAGGCAGCCCCAGAAAGCACTGTGTTGTCTGCAATCCAGGGCAATCACTCCATCCCTGCTCATTAAATCGCCACACACATACACACACGAAAAGTCAGAGACCAGGCAAAAAGCCAGGCTTAAGGTTCCCCTGCCCAGGGGACAAGGGAGGTTCTTTTCCCTATGGTTAGCATTAGGAATCCATTAGAGTGGTGCTGGAAAAGTACAGCAGGTCAGGCAGCATCCGAGGAGCAGGAAAATCAATATTGCAGGCAAAAGCCAATTGCCCGAAAGGTCGATTTTCCTGCTCCTCAGATGCTGCCTGACCTGCTGTGCTTTTCCAGCACCACTCTGATCTAGACTCTAATCTCCAGCATCTGCAGTCCTCACTTTCACCTAGCAGGAGTCTGTCCCAACTGACAAAGACATGGAGGTGTCTGTGGAGGACAGCACTCTGGGAGCCTCATGGCTCCAATGCTGCAAGATGATGGATGGACAGCTGTGCTCTACCAGGGCATGTACCACAGTCAATGTTCCTCAATGCTTTACACCTCTCGAAGTGAGAGTTACCATTGCCAGGTCACCACTGCATTTGACTATCACCACAGGAGGTTGGGATTCCAGACATTTCTGTTAAATGCCTCATATACAATTGGCGTGTCACTTTGTTGCAGCTACCAATGTAGTACGACTGGCACCACATTGACAATGCCTCTTACACCTCTGCCAGGCTTCGCACTCAGAACAGAAAAGGAGCAGCATTAAGCAGCTCACCCTCCATCGGGGGTCACTGTCCTTTCTTCACGACCAGGAGAACGTCCATGTGCTGACAGCTGTTCACCACAGGCTTGTGTGGGGCATGGACGCACCCAGAAAAACAGCCCCCTTTGGGGTTCAGGCCCCCTCCCCATTGCTCTGCCTCAGTCGGGTTTACTGGGGTCAGTCAGTGCGGCTGCCTCAGGTGGACAGGCTGCTTGGCCAGCTCAGCTTTCACCCCGAACACTGTCAACGTTTCACAACAAGCTGATCGACACGGAGAGGCTTCATCACTGACCCCGTCTGCATTTTGCACAAATAACTGCCTCCTGTATGAGCCAGCTAGGTGGCTGGAGCAGGGTGGACCTGATGGAGGTGGGAGGAGGACCAGGAGGAGGTCTAGCCAGGTCCAGTCTGGGGTTGGGAATACGTCATTCCCATTTGTGGGAAGAAGATTGTGCCCGTGAGCCTAATTCCTAATGGGATGGGGTGTTATCCACGACACGAGTGTGAAACAGCTTCCCAGCTGTGAAGGTCAGGAAAGTGGATCTGCCTGAAAGGTTCTGAGAGCATCACAGCAAGACCTCAAACCGCCATCGGGAATCTGAACTTCTGATCCCCACCCACACGATTAAAGTACCCCGCCCATCCTTCAGAATCCCCAGGCGGGCATGGACAATTCTACCTGTCACCCCATAAAGCCGTACCTCCATTGTCTCGGAACTCCCTCCCTGACAGCATGGTGGGTGTACCTACACCACATGGGCTGCAACGATTTAAGAAAGCAGCTCACCCTCACCATCTGAAGGGGAACCACAGACAGATAACAAATGCCAGCCCAGCCAACAACACCCAGACAGACAGAGTAAAAGAAAAACACATCGAAGTTACAAAAATCTCTCAATTGAAACGCCATCTTACAGTTTATTTTACCCTATCCATTGTTTTCTCTACTATCCTGTAGCTACGTAATCTTCCTGGATATACCTCTATAGGTTCCTACATCAATGGGACATTCTTGTTACATGAGCCTAGACTTTGAGTGCAGGCTGGATATTGTCACAGAGACATCCAGAACATACCGATGAAGGGCATCTTGCTGTTTGCCCATTACTCAGACTGGAGCTTGAAAATTCCTCACCTTTTAAGCTGATAGCAGCACACTGACAGGGTTGAAAAGAGGAATTGAATACTTTTTAAAAAACGGAGGAAAGATTCAAAAACAGTTTCTTCCCCGCTGTTATTGGCTGCTGAATGGACTTCTCAAATCTAATGCTGACCTACTGTGCAACCATAACTTTCTGTGCCTCTCTTGTTCACCCTGTGGTTTGTATGTCCTTGAATGTTATGATCAGGCTGTATTTCAATAATGTGACAAGAACAAATCAAATCAAAGACTGCAAAACCAGGGAGATTTGGGACTTCCTGTCCATGAATCACAAAAAGCTAGCATCCAAGCTCAGCAGATAACAGCAAACGCAAATGGAATCTTGGCCTGCATTTCAACAGGACTGAAGTATAAACGTATGAAGGTTTACAAGGCACCAAAAGAAAGAAAAAGGTGAGGACTGCAGATGCTGGAGGTCAGGGTTGAAAAAAGTGTGGCGCTGGAAATACACAGCAGGTCGACAGCATCCGAGAAGCTGCCTGACCTGCTGTGTTTTTCCAGCACTGCACTTTGACTCTACCCAAGCTGCTAGTCAGATGGACAGTTCTGGACCACTCATCTAAAAGAAAGGTATACTGGATTTGGGGGGCAGTCCAGAGAAGGTTCACTCGGCTAATACCGGTTATGGAGGTATTGTCTTGTGAGGAGAGGTTGAGTAGACTGGGCCTGTGGGACACAGAAGAATGGGAGGTGACCTTATTGATACGTAGAAGACTCTTGGGGGACTTGATAAGGTAGATACAGAAAGGGTCACTTTCCTGGTGGGAGAGTCTAGGATTGGAGAGCACGATCTCAGAATTAAATGCACTGAAGAGGAAATGAGGAGGAATTTCTTCTTGCAGAAGCTAGTCAGTCAGTCAGTCAGTCAATCTGTGGAATTCATGACTATAGAGGGCTGTTGCGGTGGAGTCATTAAGTATATTCGAGGCTGAAACAGACTGATTTTTAAAAGTCGATGAGGAAAATCAAGGATTCGTGAGGAAAAGGCAGGAAAGTGAAGGTGAGGATTATTAGATCTTATTGAATCTCAAGCAGTCTACTTTTCCTCTTTCATCTTATGGTCATGTAGAGCAGTGGAGTACCTTAACGCTTGGTTGTTGGAAGGACCAAGGACCTATCTTATTAGGCAATGATACTCAATGATCAAAGAACAAACAAAATGTGTTTTTTATGCCATTTATCTAGAAACTATTGGGATGGATAAGCATTGCCCAGAGAAAGCAGATTGGCCAGTTATTACCACATTGCTCTCTGTAGGATCTTGCTATGCACTGCCCTTCCAATACTTCACAGTGACATCACTGGCCGCAAAGCGCACTGGGAATTCATGGCATTCTTGAAAGCACTATGTAAATGCAGTTGCTTTTTCCTTTACTTCCAATGCCGAAACACAGCTGTTAACTTGCGTGTCACTGAACCATTCCCTGTTGCACACCCCAGCATCACTGTGGACTTGATGACAGCTCAAAAAAAAACTCAGGCACAAACATCAAGTCATCCAACCTCTCGTACTCTTGACAGATTAAACTGAGCAACCAGTGAGTCCTTGGCAGGGTTCTTGGGAATGAGTTCACTTTCGTCCGAAGCATCAGTAGTCGCCTGGGAGGAAAGGAAAGATTAATCACAAGCCAGCATCATTTCTTCTTGCGCTTTTCCGATTTTAAACATCTGGGTCAAAGGTTGACCACCTGGATAGTGAAAGCAAAGACAATCGAAGCCAGGTGTCCTTCGGAGTCACATAAATCCAAGCATCCCTTCGTTAGGAAAGAGAGAAAAATCCAGCAACTAAACAGTTCAAGCATGCTCCAGGTCAGAAGAATTTGCATTGAGTTAATGCCAATGTTGGGTGCCTCATGTTCACAGTCTATGATTTACTGGCTAATGTATTTTGTTTTCAACAAAAAACCCAAGTGTTGCCAAGCATTGTTCTCCAGAGAGCCAAATCTGATGATTTTAGTTTGTTTACCAATGTCAATGTTTAGGGAGGAGCGATCAGATTGACTTGGACCACCTCATCTACACCCTGGAGGTAAATATTAATCTATGTCATTGCTTCAACAGTAAAAATATTGGCATTGACCAGAGCTTCCCAGGCCAGTGGAGAAATTAGATACAATTCTTTTGCTTTCACACAAAATATTTTAAATGGGTCGATTTCTCAACCTCCTTTTGCCACACCATTTTCCCCCCACTGCCATAGTGCTAATTAGATGCCTTTTTATTGGAGAAATTTAAACATGCTGAAAGAGCACAGCTTTTGGTCCTGAATTCGCTGGGACTAAGTCGCAAGATGTTGACTTGAAATAAAGGGATGGTGGTTTATGCAGTATGAGACGAGAGTGCCGATTGGTTGGGCTATTGTTGGCATGGGGATGCAGTAGGAATCATTACCTGTTATTTACTGGCTACGATTGGTCAGAATGTTGCCATGGAAATACAGAGATTGGCAATGATCCCATTTTCTTTCCAAAGGAAATGTTGCAGTGGAAATACACATTCCTATTGACCAAAGACAACTTGGAAAATAGGAATGGGAAATGGAGATTGCTAGTCTTTGCTACGTTCCTACAGCAACACCTCGACTAATCAGAGTGTAGCTAGGTTGTTTGAAAACCAAGACTGGCAGTTAATTATTCCCATTATTTTGGATCTAGTTCTGTGTAATGAAACCAGTTTAATAAATTATATCAGAATAAAAAAAAAGGTCCCTTTAGGAAACAGTGACTATAACGTGGTAGAAAAGCATTCACTTCAAGAGCTTGGTCAGAACCAAATGTGTTGAACCTAAAACAAAAAGGGTAATTATATTGGGATGAGGGTATAGCTGGCTGGGGTAGACCGAGAAATGAGTTTAGCAGAAAAGATGGTGGAAAAACAGCAGCTGTTTAAGAAAGTAGTTCCTGACTCACAACACGGCTGTATCTCAGTCAGCCTCTGGTTTCAGCCAGGGGGTAAACCAAGCTGGCTGGCCTCCCCCCCCCGCCTCCCATTTATCTCTCCACCCTGGAGACTCCCTGCCTTCATTCCTGATGAAGGGCTTTTGCCCAAAACGTTGATTTTCCTGCTCCTCGGATGCTGCCTGACCTGCTGTGCTTTTCCAGCACCACTCTAATCGAGGCAATGAAGGAGTCAAGCTTAGAGTGTAGTGCTGGAAAAGCACAGCAGGTCAGGCAGCATCTGAGGAGCAGGAAAATCGACGTTTCAGGCAAAAGCCCTTCATCAGGAAGGAGTCCACCTCCACCTAGCCAAGGAAGGAGAATGTTCAAAATCGGTTATGGGCAATAGGCAGGAAAGCGGATATGAAGTTTTGATCTTGTTGATTGGTGCAGCCGAATCAGCAGGTTGAATGGCCTCCTCTTGTTCCGATTCCTTACACAGTCTTGTGGAAAGGAAAACACACAACGTGGCAAAGATTAGTAGCAAACACGTGGATTGAGAAATTTTTAAAAAGCCAACAAAAAAAAAAATTGACCGAAATAGAGAGTCGAAATAAACCCATGAGCACAGAAATGGGCAGTAAAGGCTTCTTCAAATACAGAAAGAGGGGCAAAAGTGAACATGGACTCTTTCGAGGTTGGGGAGATAATAATGGAAAACCAGGCAATTGGATAAATATTTTGCATCAATTTTCATACTGTCTTGCGAAAACCATACAAGGCTCTGGTTAGGCAACAGCCACAGTACTGCACATTATCTAAGGCATTGGAAGCAACCCAGATAACGTTCCCCTCGTTGATAGTTCTTTCCGCGGTTCTTTCAGGTTTTGCGTAGAGAGGGATTGTCTTATGACCAGAAGTTGAGTAGGTTGGGTTTGGAATTTAGAAGCAACCTTGTTGACACAAAGATTCTGAGGGGGCTTGACAGGGAGAGGTTGTTTCCCCTTGTGGGACAGTCCAGGATCAGACAGCAATACCTCAGAGTAAGGCATGACACATCTAAGACAGAGATGAGGAAAAATTCTTCTCTCAGGGAACAGTGAATCTTTGGAATTCTTTACCTGTTCGGGGTGGGTCATTGAGTATTTTCAAGGCTGAGATAGACAGATGTTTGAATCAAACAAGCAAAGGTTGGGAAAGTGGATCATCATTTCAGTCATGATCTTTTTGAATGGTGGAGCAGATTCGATGGGCTGAACAGTCTACTTCTGCTTCTATACCTCACGCAACATATTCTTGCAATCACTCAGTTTATCTGGAGGCTTTGCAAGAGTAGTGTTCGCTGTCCTTAAACCGGAACCTCTCAGTTCTCGCTGTCCTTAAACCGGAACCTCTCAGTTCTCGCTCTCCTGCAGGACTTGCTGACCAAGAGGGATCATTCATCACCCAAGTCCAAACAGGTTGATAACAAGCCTTCCACATCCTTCAACACTTTCCCAAAACTGCTCAGAGGGAGGTAATTGTGTGCACGCACGCGCAGATACAAAAGAAACAGCCAAGCTAACAGCTTCCTGCAGCATGGCAGTGGGTGTCATTAATTCACCCTGTCATTCTCATTGTTACTTCATCTTCAAATCAAGACAATCAGTTTTGTCAACTTCCAAAAACTGTCTTAAAGTGAGGTAGATAGCTCTCAACCCGTCTAATCAGAGGTTATATACCCTAAGTGAAGCTACTGGAACATGTGAAGTGCTGAATTTGGAAACTGGAGATTGCAATAAAAGCGAGGTTGCTTGGTCTGGATATATCTGTAGCTGTGATTTGGAATTAGTGGCTCAAAATGAGTGAGGGGGATTCAAGAGAAAATTTCATAAAAGAAACTGAATAATCACTTAAAGAAAATAAGCTAAATACAGGGATGTGAAGAAAGAGTAGTGTTTGAACAAGTTTGATAGCCCTTTCATAAGGACTTGCATAGACATATTGGGCAGAATGGCCTGTTCTGTGTAATCCAATGATGCAATGAGAGCCTGTGTGGGAAAATCCAAGCATTTGAAAGAATAATTATTTGTGTTTGTGTAATTGGCACTCAAAGCCTTTTTATTCTGCTTGCAGACAATAGCTTCTGCCAAACTGTAGCAGAAGGAAATCAACTGCAGCCCTGTGGTCATGGATCCAATATAAGAGGCAGGGCGAAGTTCATCCTCTAATTTGGCAAGCAAGGCTTTGATGTACGGTTTGTGCTAACATCAACGGCTGCGGCTTCTCAGAAATACTCTGTGCACCGGACAGAAGGCTCTCCCTGCCCGGCTTTATCTGAAAACGGATACATCGTGCCACTTTAGACGTTCCAGTTCCCTCTTCTCAGTGATCACCAGAGACACTCAGCATTCTTTGAGGTTGGTGTCAACTCCACAAGATATTGATGCCCCCAGTCTGCCCAACAGGAGGGCAGTCAGGGGGACCTCGCTTCATTGGAGAATGCCATTGATGACCTCACAAAATGGCACACTAAGAAAGGAGAACCTTGCTTGACTGAACAAACTAAATAAGGAATGACATTCATCACTTGATTCCATTCCAACACTTTTTTATTGGGAAGAGGTCAATCTTCAAAGCATTTCTCTCTCCCCTCCCAAATATCTTCCTCTCTTTTCCTGAAATGACCTGACAATGTTAAGATTCCACTGGCACCAAAAAGGCCTTTAGGAACTTAACCGAGTAAGGTAATCTTCATTGGTGTGATCCCAGCTCCCCAAGTATGAATGCTCTACCTACGTGTGTCGATGAGACCTCGACAAAGCATGCAACTTCTGACAAAAGGTTTCATAATTTAACATCTGGAGTGCAGATAACATATTACACTCTTTCCAAAGCCAATACATACAGCCCAGGGTATGGTGCAGAGACCTGTTCATGGCACACCAGGTGAGATCTAAGCATGGCTTTGGATAGCCCAAGCATGACTCCTACTCTTTGTATTCTAGATTTGAAGGTTATCATTCTATTGGTCTTTATGATTTTTTTTTGTCTACCTGCTGTGATATTTTAATGATCTCTGCCACCCAGACTCTACCAAGGCTCCACAGTTTCTGTATTTTTCATCATTTGGATAGAACCTTGTTCCATCCCTTACTGAACAAAGGGGCAACTTGGCTCAGTTTCAGAGAAACAGGGAAAATAGGAACAGGATTAGGCCATTCGGCCCTACAAGCCTGCTCTGCCATTCAGCATGATTGCAGCTGATCAGCCCCCCCTTTTCCTGCTTTCTCCACAAACTCTTTGATCCCTACAAATTACATCTAAACTTCTTTTTGAAAGCATTCAATGTCTTTGGCCTCAAAGACTATCTGTGGCAGAGAATTCCACAGACTCACCACTCTCTGGGCGAAGAAATTTCTCCTTCTCTCAATCCAGCTGAACTTTGGTCTCGAGACAAAAAGGGTTAGCCATCTTGGATTGAGACGTGCAAGAGGTTTCTCCCTCCATGGAGATCCTGAATTTCTCCAGCATCTTCTGTGTTTGTTTCAGATTTCAGAAACTGTCATATTTTGGTTCTGTTGAGGAGTTCTTCCCTCAGAGATGTAAATATTTAGAATTCTCAAACCCAAATAGCCATGGAAACTCAGCGTATGAGTTATTCATGGCGGAGATTGCTTGATATTCTTAGGCACTAAAAAAAAAATCACAGGACACGGTGATAGATCGATAGAGAAATTTACCCGTCATTTATTCTATGGAAGGACAGAGGAGGCTTGCATGTTTGTATAGTCCGCTTCTATTGCTGTTTTTAAATAAAATGTATAGTGGTGTAATATTGAGGAATTGCACATCAGTGTCACACCAAGGACCCTGTACCCTCTGATTAAAGCAAAACATTGCAGATTCTAAACTGGATGATAGGTAATGTTTCTTTATTGAAAGGAAAATATGGTTTCAAGGCCAGCTGGAAATGCGTCAGGTCTTAACTAGTTATTGACAAAAGAAAGTTATAAAGTCTTGGCAAAGGAACTAGAGGGGAGTTAGCAGAAGTGTTCAAAAAGTATAAAAGATTTTTATTGAGTAAATAAGTAGATACGGTTTCATCCATTAGGAAGGCTGGCAATCAAGAAGACAGAATAAACATAACTGGTAATGGAGCCAGAGGTGAGGTAAGAAAAATCTTTCTTAAGGGTAAAAACAATGACTGCAGATGCTGGAAACCAGAGTCAAGATTAGAGTGGTGCTGGAAAAGCACAGCAGTTCAGGCAGTGCTTTTCCAGCACCACTCTAATCTAGACTCAAATCTTTCTTAAGGGATGGACTTTGCAGTTATAGCGATGATGGAACCGTTAGCGTTAGCTGTCACTCCAGCTGTGGAACTGACAAACTCTGGGGATTCCCACAGTCACAGTTAAACATCGACAGTCCGCAGGGTATGCTGTTAAAGTTCATGCAGATGGAAATCTTTCACACTCACAATAACAATCGTGTACTTCTACCTTTGCACTATCAGTGTTTCCATTAAAAAATCTTGATAAAAGCCGTGCCTTGTTACAGGATGTGTACCTAGGTATTCATTAGCATTGAGCCCATGATTAGATCATAGCAGCCCCTCTGACCTAATAAATCTATTTTTAAATTTGGAGCATGTCCAACTTCTCAGCAATACTTCAGCTGGCATCTAGGGGGAGTCAATGGCTTTCATAATCTAGCTAACCCCAACTAATGCTTTGGAGAGAAGGGCTCAAATCCCCCCCCATGGCAGTTGGTGAAATTTGAGTTTATAAATCTCTCGTATAAGGCTAGTCTTAGTGTTGGTGCCACGAATCTCCCATTGACTTTAATGAAAATCCCTTTTGGCTCATATGTTCTTCAGGGAAGAAAATCTACCAAATGATATCCAGTCCGTTGTTATGGACTGGAGTCACGTGTTAGTCGATGTGGTCAACTCTCAATGAAGTTAGGAAGCCAAATCAGTTCAAGAGCACTTAGGGGATGGAACTAAATAATATCCAACCCATGAAAGAATTGAATAAAAATTCACAAAGCCATGTATGTCCCAATATTTACTTGGTCTGTAAAGTTATTTAAAAAGTGAAGGATTATTAGTGCATTTTACATCTTGGTTTATTGAATGTAGAATCTTAAATAGGATTGCCTGCTTAGCTTCTTTGATGACATCCCTATTGTTGGATACCTTGAGATTCTATATAGCTGGCTTCAGGTTAAATCTAGCATTGGAAAATGTTTTTAAAAATAGATAAACTGGGGGGAGCTTTCAACTCAGAGAGCAGTTCTACTCTGCTGTCAGTAAAATTGGAGCCATTAGGAGTTGAAATTCATTCTGATAAATAGATTGGAGGTAGATACCAAAAGGACCTTCAAAAGGGAATTGAATAAATATTCCAGACAGAATATTTTGAGAGACTAAAGGAAAAGAGAACTGGAATGGGATAAATTGTGCAACTCTTTCCAAGAGCTATCTCAGCTGAAATGGGCAAAAATGGCCGCCTCCTGTGTTGAATGACTCCATATAATGTGGCAGGCAAAGTAAACTTAAATTTAGAGCTCGCCGTTCTGGAGGGAAATCAGTTCTCCTGTCGACATAGGATGAACAGCAGAAAGCTGGAACTCCTCTCTGGAGCACTGTAGATGCTGGTGGCTGTGGAAGGGGGTAGTAGGGAATGGGAGAAAGTGAGGACTGCAGATGCTGGAGATCAGAGCTGAAAATGTGTTGCTGGAAAAGCGCAGCAGGTCAGGCAGCATCCAAGGAGCAGGAGAATCGACGTTTCGGGCATGAGCCCTAGGGAATGTCACACATCTCCTGCTGGAATGTGCCATTGTGAAGAAGATCCAGAAAGAGATGCAGTGGATTTTGTCACGGTTCATCCCCAGCAGCTCCGTGACAAAAGCCACTGTGCTCCAGGGGGTGTTCCCACTGAGACAAATATCGATGGCGCCTGGAGCGCCATCAGCTCAGTGAAAGAAGCTTTTTGGTCTGTCCAAATCTTGGTCTTCCAATGCAAGGAATTGACCTTGACCAAGTATCGCAGACTGATATCTTCCAAGGTCCAGGGCTACATACTGAGGGATGCACTAAAGCTTGGAGCAGCTGCCACTCAGGCATGGTGGGGAAAGACCACTATCTGAGGTCTTTCTGCTGAAGTTAAATGGGGGTCCGTTCGGCTATCAGACCTTCCTACTGCCTCAGATCATGAAAATATAATCTTACACAGATAAAAAATGCCTTGGGTTTGCTTCCTGGATAGGGTCAAACTCCAATGTTTGTTTTGCTTCTTCATATACTCCAGAACCAACTGCTTTGGTGACTGTGCATATAAAAATATTTTTATGAATATAAAGTATATTTTTAAAATTAGAAAAGAAACCTGTGGATGTTGGGTAATTAGAGAGTTCAACATTTTTGTTAGATGCAGGTATTAAAAAGGGATGTAGCAGCTAAGTCAGATAGAGTTTGGGTCAAGATCAGTCATAACCTACCTAAATGGCCAAGCAGGGCAGGGGGACTAAATAATCTAGCTCCTCTTAATGTCCCTTCCTTAAAATTAATGTTTGTTGGGATACAGCTCCTTGGGTGCTAATGAGCTCCAGTACCTCCTGTCTAGTCAGTCTACACCTCTGAACTGTAAGCAGCATCAAACCTGATCATCATAAGAACACAGCATAAGAAACAGGAACAGGAGTAGGCCATTTGGCCCATCAAGCCTGCTCCACCATTCAATAAGATCATGGCTGACCATGGACCCAGCTCCACTTACCCAACCGCTCACCATATCCCTTAAATTCCTTTACTGTTTAAAAATTTATCTGTGCCTTTAAAACATTCAATGAGGCAGCCTCAACTGCTTCACTGGGCAGGGAATTCCACAGATTCACAACCCTTTGGGTGAAGAAGTTCCCCCTCAACTCAGTCCTAAACCTGCTCCCCCTTATCAGGCTGTGCCCCCTAGATCTAGTGACCATCATGTGAACCAACATTCTCACACTCTCAAACAAATGGTTGCTACTGTTTCCCTACCCTCCACCAATGCAGCAGTATCAAGTTAATTTAGCGTCAACCACATGTTGAATTTGGTCTGTCAGAGCTGCTGATCCATGGAGCCCTCATTCCCCAATACTCACTCTCAACATGACTGAGTACATTTCGATCTGCTCTGGATTAGACTGTGTTACAAATGTTTGTTGGAACATATCCCTGTGCACAGATGTACGAATCCCTTTAGAGACTCGACATGGAGTGTAAAGTTCTGACACATTTTCTTCCCCTGGTGCTAATGAAAACTGTGAACAGGTGCTTTCCTGGATTTTTGCTGCATATGGTATGGGGAGGGGAGCTGGGAGGTTGCTATGACAAGGACGAAGCTGGTCTTTGCCAGTCACAATCGGAAAAGAAAGCTACTGGATTCACGATGATCCATCTCACCCCCATAAAATATGCCTAATGGTCAGAGCTGAGTTGGCGCTTTGTTCAGGGCCCTACTCTGCAGGAGTGTGGACATTTATGCCCTGCCCATTAGTGCCAGCACAATGCCTGATCATTCCTCATATCTTGTGTCTGCTACATGATTGGTACATGAAGCAACTGGGGGAGATCTTTGGGTGTGGATGGCGCTCTGCAAATGCAAGGTGTTGTTGTGCAGTGCTGCATCTTTTGTCGGCATCCAGGGAATGTTGGGTAAACATTGGTCAAGCTGGCAAAAGTGAACGCCTTTTTATCGGATTGTTCATTTGTTGGAGAAATGGGCACCCGCTGATGCACCAACAGGAAAACAATGACGACAATTCAGTCATGTTTGAATGGTCATAAAGTGCCTTGAGATGTCCTGGGTCACTGCAAAGGGGACAGAGGTACAGGTCGGTGGCACCCCAAATATTACCTTGATATAGCACCTTTCAGGACCAGAGAACATCTCTAAGTACTTAACGGCCATTCAAACACAACTGAATTATTGTCACTGTTGTGATGTGGGAAACACTGCAGCTAACGTTCACACATTAATGAATGACCAGATAATCTGATTCCTCAATGATTTGGGGGGCTTCTCTGCCTTTTGAGATAGCATCACAGGAGTCTTCTACTTCTATCCAGGAGGGCAGCTGAGGCCCAAGTTTAATATCTTATTCACTTTCAACAATGCAGCACTCCCTCAGTACCGCGCTAGAATACAGTCCTGTCCCACTTTTCTCTAACCTGTTTATCAGTATAAAACACACTTTTTGTTCCCTAATCTTCCCTTTGTGTTTCAAAAGAAAAAGCAGTTAGAAGAAACCTCAATTTCTTGGAGTAGGAGTTGTGCACTGTGCCGTGTCACACAATGTGGGTCGCATTTGCAAGTACTGATGTTTACGAGGTCAAGGAAGGTAACTATCCCACCTCATGAACAGCAGGATGTTGCTGTATTAGCCAATGCACCTCCTGAAACCACAACCTCCAGCCGAAGAGCTGATTGTGTCACTGACTGAGCCGCAGCTGACAGCAGTTGAGGGAGAGTTTGACCAGAAATTGGTTCCCCAGAAGAGGCAATCACACGTTGCTTTAGTGTGGGATACAACTTAACACCAAGAGCTTCTCTTTCTCACAGCTGCAATTATGTAACTGCTCAGAACCAGATTAGGAAATTCCGTCCCAGGACGGAGATTATAAGGAGACGGATCTGCTGAGAACAACATTGTATCCAGCTGTTGTTCCTTCATTGTTCAGTCCTGATGTTTGCAGACCCTAAAACCCATAGAACATTAGAACAATGCTCCAGGGAGCCACAACAATTTCACATTATATCAAACATCCTGTAATCACAGGACTGCAGCAGTAAGGTGCACATCAGAACATATTTTAGTTGGTCTTCAATTAGGAAGTCTTACAAACACATGCTATGCTCCAGAAATAATGGGAGGGTGGTAACAAAGCGTAACTGGAATACGGACCAGAAAAACTGGCTATTAAATGTTCTTGCCATTAATGTTGATTTTCTCAAGAATGTACGTTAGGCTACCTCAACACAACAGACCGTGTAACAGAATGTTATTTCAAATCTATATATGCGCATGTACATAAATAAAGTCAGAGGTCTACAGCATGGAAACAGGTCCTTCAGCACAACTTGTCTATGCTGCCCAGTTTTCACATTCATAAGCCCCATTTCCCTCCATACCTATCCCATCGGAGTACCTGTCTAAATATTTCTTAAATGATAAAACTGTATTCAATTCCACCTCTCCCAGCCTGTTCCACACACTCACCACCCTGTGTGTGAAATAATTGCCCCTCTGGACCCTTTTGTATTTCTCCCCTTTATATGAAACCTATGCTCTCTAGTTTTAGCCTTCCCTCCAATGGGGAAAAGCTGTTGGCCAAGTATCCTATACCATAACCAATAAGTGCTGCTGTTAGATCATAGAACACAGAACCATAAGAGGTCATTCAGCCCACCATGTCTGTGTTGACCATTATACCATTTTAAACTAATCCTATTTGCCTGCACATGCTCTGTGTTGCTCCATTCCTTGAGGTAAAAACAATGACTGCAGATGCTGGAAACCAGATTTTGGATCAGTGGTGCTGGAAGAGCACAGCAATTCAGGCAGCATCCGAGGAGCAGTAAAATCGACGTTTCGGGCATAAGCCCTTCATCAGGAATAAAGGCAGAGAGCCTGAAGCGTGGAGAGATATCCCCACCCCCACCCTCCTCTAGCTTATCTCTCCACGCTTCAGGCTCTCTGCCTTTATTCCTGATGAAGGGCTTTTGCCCGAAACGTCAATTTTGCTCCATTCCTTGCCTGTTCATGTATCTGTTTAAATGCCCTCTAAACTTTGCTAACATTTCTGTTTCTCCCACTTCCTTTGATAGCATATTCCAGACACATACCACACTCTAAATAACTTACGTCGCTTATCTTAGCAAAAATAATCCAAATTTGTTCAACCTATCTTTATAGCTATTACACTCCAAGCAATGGTACATTACTGGGTATTGTGGACTATTGCATTACCAAGATCATTAATATAGTCAATGTTACTGCTGGTTCAGATCACTGTAATATAGAGAGCAACTGAGATGTCAAGTAATGGCCATTCAGTAAAGAATTGGATCACTCTATCAATTTCAGACAGTGGATTGGTTACTGCATCTTAAACATTAGACATGGCTAAGGAATTTAGCTGTAGGCACTGGGTAAATAGTCTGTCATGCAAATGGGGATGGGAGGTAGATGGTTGAATAGGGGAATCGAGGAGGAGGGGGGGGGGGCAAGTTCATATATATCTACCACTGGCAGCTACTACATGGAAAGTTGGTGTATGTCTGCAGAGGATGGCAAGTGAATCAGTCTGACCAAGATGGTGGTTGAGTAGGATGCTCCAACCGGACCTTATCCTCTCTGCCTGTTCCGTTTTCCTTTCCTTCTTAGTTCTTTTCTTTTTTAAAACAAGCTTTTTTTTTCTGACTCTCATTAGGTGGTAACTCTCCAGCAGTGATTCCCAGCCTGGTGCAGTGGCCTGTTGGTATGGTGACCTCCTGGCCTACTGTACTCTATGTACTCCCAGCTTGACACTCTCTCAGCCTGGTATAATGTCCTGAAGCAATCTCCTGATCGTCCAGGTGAAGCTCAGCTGGATCTAGGGGGCATACAAAAGAATGATCTGGGAAGGTTCGAGAGAATGGCTTCTCCAGCCAAGAAGAAAACCACTCTGCAGCCACATTCAGCGAAAAAAAGCCCAGCCTCCAAATTGCTTCTGGTCAGGAATTTCTCTTCTTCTGTTCTTATTCCCCTGTCAGTCATTATTACACACACACACTTGGCACCAATACAAAAACTGCTAATGTTTCTATCAACTTTTGTTTCAAGCTAACACACACGACAGATCGGAATGTTACAGGATCAGGGTCCCATGGGTGCTGTAGGACAGTCCTGCCCACCACATCTGCAGAATCAATTCTATCACCTCATCTGTGAAAGTCATTATGCCATCTACAGGGAGTCGCAAACCTCATTCAATGGTAGACTATTACAGGAAGAGCTTATCAGGCCTGTGAAGGATCGCATTTTGCAATGGCCCACAGGGAGGCAATCTCCCATCCAAAGTAATAATTAAGGAAGAAAAATATAGCCTGAAGACCTTCCAAACTGACAAATATCACATACACTCATAGGTTCACACTTCAGGCATTGCTTTTGTCTTGCTTATTCATAGAATGGGACTGTGTCAGATGAATCAGAATTTATCCCTTATCCCTGACTATCTTTCAGGAGCTGGCGTTGAGCTGCCCTGCTTGAATGGCTCCAGTGCTTGGCACACTGACTCAATGGTTAGCACTGCTGCCTCACTGCACCAGGGACCTGGGTTCGATCCTAGCCATGGATGACTGTCTGTGTGGAATCTCCCAGTGTCTGCATGGGTTTCCTCCAGGTAGTCCAGTTTCCTCCCACAGTCCAAAAAATGTGCAGGTTAGGTGGATTGGCCACGCTAAATTGCCCACAGTGTCCAAGGATGTGCAAGATAAGAGGATTACCAATGGGAAATGTGGTGTTATGGGGACAGTTTGGTCTTTGGAGAGTCAGGACACACTTGATACACCAATTGGCCTCTATCTTCACATCAGAGCGTAGGGACACCCACACTGTTGTCAGGAAGAACACACCAGGATTTTGACCGAGCGACAATAAAGGAACAGTGATATATTTTCAAGACAGGATGGCACATGGTTTGGAGAGGAAACTTGCAGATGTCTCACGTATGTCGTACGTGTGTTAGAAAGGATTCTGAGGGATAGAATTTATGACCAGCTGGAAGAGCATGGTTTGATTAAGTGCAGTCAGCACGGCTTTGTGAGGGGCAGGTCATGCCTCACAAACCTTATTGAGTTCTTTGAGGTTTTTACTAGACAGGTTGGTGAGGGTCGAGCGGTGGATGTGGTGTATATGGACTTCAGCAAGGCATTTGATAAGGGTCCCCATGGTAGGCTCGTTCAGAAGGTCATCAGGAATGGGATACAGGGAAATTTAGCTGTCTGGATACAGAATTGGCTGGTCGACAGAAGACAGCGAGTGGTAGCGGAAGAAAAGTACTCTGCCTGGAAGTCAGTGGTGAGTGGTGTTCCACAGGGCTCGTTCTTGGGCCTCTACTCTTTGTAATTTTTATTAATGACTTGGATGAGTAGATTGAAGGATGGGTTAGCAAGTTTGCAGACGACACAAAGGTTGGAGGTGTCGTTGACAGTGTAGAGGACTTTTTTAGGCTGCAGCGTGACATTGACAGGATGCAGAGATGGGCTGAGAGGTGGCAGATGGAGTTCAACCTAGATAAATGCGAAGTGATGCATTTTGGAAGGTCGAACGTGAAAGTTGAGTACAGGATTAAAGACAGGATTCTTGGCGCTGTGGAGGAACAGCGGGATCTTGGTGTGCAGGTACATAGATCCCTTAAAATTGCCACCCAGGTGGACAGGGTTGTTAAGAAAGCATATGGTGTTTTGGCTTTCATTAACAGGGGGATTGAGTTTAAGAGTCGTGAGATCTTATTGCAGCTCTATAAAACTTTGGTTAGACCGCACTTGGAATACTGCGTCCAGTTCTGGTCGCCCTATTATAGGAAAGATGTGGATGCTTTGGAGAGGGTTCAGAGGAGGTTTACCAGGATGCTGCCTGGACTGGAGGGCTTATCTTATGAAGAGAGGTTGACTGAGCTTGGACTTTTTTCATTGGAAAAAGAAGTAAGAGAGGTGACCTAATTGAGAGGCATAGATAGAGTTGATAGCTAGAGACATTTTCCCATGGCAGAAATTGTTAACATGAGGAGTCATAGTTTTAAGCTGTTTGGCGGAAAGTATAGTGGGGATGTCAGAGGAGGGTTCTTTACGCAGAGAGTTGTGAGAGCATGGAATGCGTTGCCAGCAGCAGTTGTGGAAGCGAGGTCATTGGGGACATTTAAGAGACTGCTGGACATGCATATGGTCACAGAAGTTTGAGGGTTCGTACATTAGGTTTACGTTACATGAGGATCAATGATCGGCACAACATCGTGGGCTGAAGGGCCTGTTCTGTGCTGTACTGTTCTATGTTCGAGATTCTATGTTCTGATCCATCTGCTGCACCTTGCCTTTGGAGGTGGCAGAATCAGAGGTTTAGAAAGTGTTATCGAAGGAGCCTTGGTGAGTTGCTGCAATGCAGCTCGTGCAACACAGTGTTGGTGGTGAAGGGAGTGGATTCTAAAATGTGGGGATAGGTTGTCAATCAAGCAGATAGGAGCAAGCTTCTGGTGTTTTGGAGCTGCACTGATTGTGTAAGTGGGTATTAACCAATGATCGTTTCATTTTAAGAGCTCCAAATAAATAGTTTTCATTAAAAAGGAGCTGTCTGGCAGAAATTCCAGGTTTGCTTTGAACATCCACATTTATGCAATGGAGCCACACAAAAGATGCAACATCAGTGAAGAAGATCCTTTGAAAGGACATTCACTCCTGACCACTCTGTAGGTTTGGGGCCACACCTAGCTTCTTCTACCTCCATGTTGTGTTGATAAAGGTTGGTGGGGTGCTGGGGCTGAGGCAGGATGGCAGGAGGGGTGCGTTAAGCAGTGATGTTGGTCGGGTCTGGTGCCCATTGCTTGGAGCCTCGATGCAGGAACTGCCAGGAAAAGGACAGCACCTTCCAATGGAAGACAGAGGGCTTTGTCCATGGATCATCAAAATGGCTGAGGGAAGGTGCTGGAGTTTCAAACCTGGAAGTTTTCACATATCAACCAATGGCAAAGGTTCAACCCTTAAGTTGAACTAGCAATATTTACAGTGTGGACATTATACACAAGGATTGTATTTCCAACTACACCCATCTCTCCAACGGTATGACTCTTTCCCACCTCATGTTAACTCTTACCCTGGTATCACTGCTGATGGAGCGATGGCGCCCATAGCATTTACCATGATTCCAATGTTATCCCTGGATTTTAATAGGATTTCAGATGTTAACATGATAGCAGTGTTGGGAACATATTCTTGGTGACTAAATCACGTGACTTCCTGTCTCAAGATGCTCTACCTCCACATTCTTACCATTGGTCCCCACCATCTTCCACCTCATGGCACACCACCTCCCCAGACCAGATCAGAAGGTCAACAGTCTCTTCATTCAATTTGACCATTGATATTTGAACTGCCAGCCAACCTGCTTTCTTTCCCATATGATTTCTTAAATGTAAAATTAATGAACGGCAAGTTTTTATTGGATGCCCCCTAAGGTTGACATCCAGGTGTCTGATTGCTGCAGTTTGAGAAATCGGCTGTTAATTCCTGGGCACCCCCGGGGCAATCCTGCAGGGTTGACAAACTTATTTACCCACTCCTCCTTCACCCACTTCTGCCAGCCTCTGCTAGCTGTATCTCCCAGCTCTTGCCCTGCAGTTCTCTGACTTCGGTCTCCCGTGTTTTTCTCGACAACTCTGCCTCTTGATTGTGGCAGGATTTGTTGCTATCTTGGCAATTTGTTTTCCTAAGAGGGCCTCCTAAAACCCCCTCCCCCCCCAAATTATAACACCTGCTCCTCGTTACATTAGATCTTGGGTTCATCGCCTGCCTTTGCTTTTCCATTGCTAACGTGTGCGCCTGCAGGAGAGTCTTTTACTGTGTCATTCCACTCCGGAAAGCCAAGTACTGTATAAGAGGGCTGACATTCTCAGCACAGCACTGAAACACTGCTTCGCCGTGGGAGAGCTAACATTTGGACAAGATAAAGTGACGCTCTGTCTGTCCTTTCGAGTGGATGTAAAAGATCCCACAGAACAATTCAAGGGTCATCCATGCACAATCAGATTGCTATGTCTGTTCACAAATCCCCTACAAAATAATTCATCGTTCCTTAAGTACTTTGGAGCTGTTATGACAGGTTTGATAATGGCGCTGTATAAATCACTGACTTTATCGAACAGAATTAAAGCCACTGGTGGAACTCATTCCCCACAGCAGCCTGGAAGCTGATCCATTCAAAAGCAAAATTATTTTGGGAGACAGTTTGAAATATCACGGACAAGTACAGCACGCCCAGGGGGAATAAGATGATTGAGCACTTATGGTTCCCCAAGCTGTGCAGCACTGGGAGTTTGCCATTTCTGGGTCCTCAGTATAAAGAAAGAGTTTGACTTAAAGCAGAATCTTTCTGGATGTTCTGACGCAATTTACAGTCAATGATGTAGCTTTCAAGTATAAGAAGGGTACGGGTTGTACTGCCTGGAAGTGTGCTGGAGGCAGATTCATTTGAGGCATTGAAGAGGGCATTGGATGGTCATTTGGATCGAAATGGTATGCAAGAATATGGAGATAAAACAGAAGACTGGTACTAGACTATGATGCCTGTTTGAAGAGCTAGTGCAGACACAATGGGCCAAATGGCCATTGTTCTACACCATAGCACTTCTGTGACCTAATCATTGCTGTAATGTATTGGTTTTGGTGACGCTTTTCAGAGATGTTAGGACACACCTGAGTGGGAGGTCGGCCTTGAATCTTCTGGTCTAGAGGTAGAGGCACTGCCACCAGACCATTAAACTCTTGTATCACAAGTTAAAAATAATTCTAAGACAGGCTGGCATAATGGTAACATTACTAGATTTGTAATTTAGGTTAATATTCTGGGGGCAACTGTTCAAATCCTACCATAGCATTGTGAGTGCATTAGCTCTTCAAACAGACATCATAGTCTACATGGGCAGCTCAGTGGTTAGCACTGCTGCCTCAGTGCCAGAGACCCAGGTTTGATTCCACCCTTGGGCAACCGTGTGTGGAGTTTGCACATTAGCCCCCCCGTATCTGCATGGGTTTCATCTGGGTGCTCTGGTTTCTGTCCACAGTCCAAAGATGCGCAGGTTTGGGTGATTTGGCCATGCTAATTTGCCCATAGTGTTCAGGGATGGGTAGGCTAGGTGCACAAGTCAGGGGAAAAATGTGAGAATAACATGGTAAAGGAATGGGTCTGGGTGGGATTCTCTTCAGAGGGTCAGTGTGGATGTGTCGGGTCAAATGGCCTGTTTCTACACTGTAGGTATTTTACTATTGTAGTTGGTGAAATTTTAATTCAATCTGGGATCGAAAGGTAGGCCCTGTGGAAATTAAAATGACAGTTAAAAATTTCTATTCAATTCACAAACGCCTTATAGGGAGTAAACCTGCCTGTCCCTTACTTGGTGTGGTCTACAAGAGAGTCCACACCCTCAGTAATGTGACTGACTCTTATCTGCCTCTGAAATGGCCTCAGCAGGGCTGTTGACACATAAGGAATTCTCAAGGGGCTTGACAGGGCAAATGCTGAGGGGGCTGTTTTCCCTCATTGGAAAATCTAGAACCAGAGGGCAGAGTCTCAGAAGAAAGGGGGTCCAATTTAAGACTGAGGCCAAGGGGATTTTTTTCTCTCAGAGAGTTGAGAGTTTCTGGAACTCCTTATCACAGAGAGCTGTGGGGGGCGGGTGGGGGGAGAGTTCTTGTCTATATTTAAGACTGAGATGGATAGACCCTTGATCAGGCAAAAGTGAGGACTGCAGATAATGGAGATTAGAGTCAAGAGTATGGTGCTGGAAAAGCACAGCAAGTCAGGCAGCATCTGAGGAGCAGGAAAATCGACATTTTGGGCAAAAGTCCTTCATTCTTGATGAAGGGCTTTTGCCCAAAACATTGACTCTCCTGCTCCTCAGATACTGCCTGACCTGCTGTGCTTCTCTAGCCCCATACTCTTGACTAAATCCTTGATCAGTGAGGGAATCAAAGGGAAAGGGCAGGAAAGTGAATATGAGGAATGTTGGATCAGTCATGATCCTACTGAATGGTGGAGCAGGCTTGAGGGACTGGACAGCCTTATACTGTTCCTATTTCTTTCGGACTTACGGTCTTCTGGGCAATGAATGCAGGCCTTGCCAGCAACATCCACATCCCATGGAAAGAATTAATAAGATCCTGGTTGCCATGGCTGCTCAACAACCCCAATTTCATTGGATTACGCAATTAGTAGGTAGAAGATTTAAAACAAAAGAGGCGGGCTTAAGTTTTTCTCTGAATCCTAATGTTCTTGCGTCAGACTGAAATAGCCCTTGGCCAAGATTTGTCATCCTGCTCAGATTAACACAAATTATGAGGGCAAATCTGGCTACAAGTCAATTAGCGTCTGGCTGCATTTACTGAAAAGTCTGCCAAGCTTCGCAATGTTGCTCAGTGAGAACACAGTCACAAAATAACACAAATTAGAATGGGCAAATGTGGCTTCAAGCCAGTGAAAGTCTTAGAGTGCCCAGGAACCTACAAACCCAGCATACAAAACAACTATTGGTAGGGCAGTAGGGAAGGAGGCTATTCAGGCTATTGTGTCTTGCCTAGCTCATTGACAAAGCTATCCTGTTAATCATTTCAAGTGTTTATTCAATCCCCCTTTTGAATGTGATTGCTTCCAACACTATCATATACAGGCGGGAGGCTGGGAGAACACAGCAAGCCAGGCAGCATCAGGGGGTGGGGAAGTCGACGTTTCGGGTGTAACCCTTCTTCAGGACTGGGGGTGGGTTACATCTAAAACGTCGACTTCTCCACCTCCTGATGCTGCCTGGCTTGCTGTGTTCTTCCAGCCTCCTGCCAATGTATTTCGGATTCCAGCATCTGCAGTTTTTTGCCTCCAACACTTTGTCAGACAGCATATTCCAGATATCATGTTAACGCCACCAAACTACTTCCACGTAATAAATGAATGCAGTTGAAATAAGAAACATCAGAGGCACTCAACGACCTGGTAACGGTCAACCTTGCACCCGCTAACCCACCACTAAACAAAAAAATCTAAAATCAAAAGCAGAAACATGGGAGAAATGGGCAGAAAACTGCAGGCAGGAACATGACAAGAGAGGCTAATTTCAGAGGTAGGAGCCTTCTGCAGTATTCAGGTGGGAAGCTCTGCTGACATCTGCAGCTGGATTGATGGCATCCAGATGTTAGCAGCTGCTACACAGACACACACACACACACAGACACACACACACACAGACACACACACACAGACACACACACACAGACACACACCCATCTTGCCTTTCTCTCTCCTCTCCTGCAGAAATAGGATAAACCCAGCTTACTCCTTGGGCATATTAAAGGGAGATTTTCCCCTTTTCAAACACCAGCCCATCCACTGCATATTTCCTACACTTTTCTAGCAATTGATCTTTAAAAAACAAGATTAGTTCATTCTTCACCATACCCCTAGCAGCATTCCCTCCTGAGACACATATGCACAAAGGTTTGACTTCCCAGGGAATATCCATGCTCTGTTGCATTATCTCCGAACTGATGCTGTTAGACTGGGCTAAACTCACCAAAACTCACTGGGCAATTATCAGTCATTCAAACTGGTACTCTGCAATGGCAAATCACAGCTCAGCCAAAGGCCACATCTCTTTAAGCCAAAGCCAGATATTGCTGGAGAAACTCAGCAGGTCTGACAGCATCGGTGGAGAGAAAGCAGAGTTAACGTTTGGAGTCCAGTGACCCCCAGTTCTGAAGAAAGGACAAAGTGTTAATGCTGCTTTCTTCATACAGATGCTACCAGACCTGCTGAGTTCCTTCAGCAAATTCTGTGGGTTTTTTTTAAATCAGATTTCCAGCATCTATAGCTCTTTGTTTCAGTTTAGTTGTTTAAACCAACCTGCACAATGACCAAAGGGTGAGACTGATCTATTTCATAAACAAAATGGAAAGGCAGGAATAAAATACTTTTTCAAAAAAAAAGTGACAGTTCTAGCCAATTCACCAATCGATGGAAAACATCCATTGACAAGTGTCTTAGTCATATGCATCTCAGCTCGGTTCATCTACAATTGACCAAATCAGCTGAATGCAGTACAAAAGATGCTACTGTCTTGATGAACCAGACAGTTTCAGAACTTCTGGTTCTGAAATTCTCTTGAAATTCCCTTGAAATTCTCTTGAAATTCAGTCACAAGAGCTAACAACTTATAGTATTCAAAATCAATGAATGACTTGGTGATTTTTTTTTAAAAAGTGTAGCTTTTGATTTTCAAAATACATTTCTGTATCCAAAAGTTAAATAGCTACATACCTTTGTAGGACAGTCGAAGTCTGGGAATATTCATTTTAGCTCTCACATTCTGTAGACCAGTCAGACTGAGGAGCAGCAGCAGGAGGCTACTGAGAGTTTGTGTCGGACAGAGTAAACCCTTCATTTTGTTTGTGACAGTTTTAAACAGTTCCGAAGTGACACCTTTACCGGAGCGTTCTTTCGCTGCTGTTGGTGAAACTGCCTTGAGGTTTCTTAAAATCCTGGCAGGTGGCGAATTCAGGAGGGGAGAGGGACAGCAGCAGGAAAAGGACCGGCAGAGTGGTCACCTCCGCCCCCTAAGAGGTTGCAGGGTTTCGATTTACTGCAGACACCGCCGCCTTATCCCTGGTCTATATTGGTCCGAGAGAGGGAAAGCGTTTCTGGTGGGCTTTATATGTAGGGAGCTCCTCCTCGTCCCTACACCCAGGGTCACGCCTCCCTCAGGCTCTGAAGAAACCAGTTTGTAACACAGTAAAATAAGCAGCTGTCAGCCAGGAACATCCTCCCCTATGTTCCTGCATTTGGTGCTCTCATTAACCCTCTCAAGAAAAACCTTTCTCTTTTTCAAAACATCAATGTAAAGAGAGAGGAAAAAGACGGCAGGCAGATCTGATTCCTTTTGCAGGGGGAGGGGGTGCTGGGGAGAGATTGAAGTCTGTTCGGAAGAAAGGTGAAGTTTACAATAAACTGGAGTGTGTTCGAACATCCGCCCTGTGACCGAGCGTCCGGATGTTTAAACGGGATTGGGAATCGATTGGTCCCTTTAGGGAGTAAGGTCTGCATTTCAGGGGCAAGGGAAGCGTTTTGTTAGGAAGTGGGAATATGCAGGGTTTTAGTGGTTGGACAGGTCATGGGTGAGTCCCTGGTCCATTACAAACCCAACCTTCAATGTGAAGCTCAAATGTAAATTCGTCTGGAAACTCTGGGGATATTCAGAACCCCCTTTGTTTCCCCCCGTGGTTTTGAAGTCGTTAAGTTCTTGGGTTCCAACTCAACAAGGTTTACAGCAGCCAAAGATATTTTATATTCATTTACAGAGTGAGGGTGTCATTGGCTGGGCTGGTATTTATTACCCATCTCTAAATGCCCAGATGTGGATGTGCCCGTGTTGGACTGGCGTGGATGAAGTCAGCCCTCACACCACACCAGGTTGTAGTCCAACAGGTTTATTTGAAATCGCAAGTTTTCAGAGTGCTGTTCCTTAGTTTTTACTTTTCACCTGACAAAGGAGCAGTGTTCCAAAAACTTGTGGTTTCAAATAAACCTCATGGAATATAACCATGTGACTTCTGACTGAATTGCTCAGAGGGCAGTTAAGAGAAGACCACATTGCTGTGGGTCTGGAGTCACATGTAGGCCAGACCAGGTAAGGATGGCAGATTCCTTCCCTGGCATTAGTGAACCAGATGGGTTTTTTTTACCCCAACAATTGACTCATGCTCATCATTAGACTCTTAATTCCAGACATTTATTGAATTCAAATTCCACCATCTGCTGTGGCAGGATTCAAGCCTGGGTCCCCAGAACATTACCGTGGCTCTTTGGATTAACATTTCAGTGATAAGACCACTAGGCCACCGTCTGTCCTTAAGGGTTCTCACCATTACCCTATTTCATTCATATAAGGAATGTGGGAAGTGTTGGTGAGACCAGCATTTTTTTTGCCCATTCCTAATTGCCCCAGACAAGGGGGTGGGAAGCTGCCTCGTTGAGCCATTGCAGTCCCAAAGGGGTAGGGGCACCCACAATGCTGTCAGGAAGAAGGTTCTGGGATTTTGACCAATCAAGGAGTGAAGGAAGGGGGTGGTTTATTTCCAAGTCAGGACGGTGTGGTTTGCGGGGGAGCTTGCAGGGTTTGCTGCCCTTGTTTTCCAAGATGGCAGAGATTACAGCTTTGGAATATGCTGAGGATGGGAGAGTAATGGAGAAGCCTACACATAGTGCTTCACTGTACTCTGACCCTACCACAGACATAGTCCTCATTTAGGTTCTCAACCATAGGACTGAAGCCCCACTCCAAGATGTGGATGGTACTTCCACACTAAGGCTTTATGAACCGTCAGTGGTGGAATTAAGAAAATCCTGTGGCATCTTTCAATGAAAAGCAGGGGAGCCCAGATGGCCTAGCCATTAGTTATTCTGTACTGGGGATCATTAAAACTGTTTGGTTATTGGTTTCATTGCAATTAGTGGGAGCTTGTTTTTTTTTAGATTTCATACAGTATGGAAACTGTCCACAGTGACCCTCCGAAGAGCAATCCACCCAGACCCATTCCCCTATATTTACCCCTGACTAATGTACCTAACACTATGAGCAATTTAACATGGCCAATTCACCTGACCCACATATCTTTTGGATTGTGGGAGGAAACCGGAGCAACCAGAGGAAACTCACGCAGAGGCAGGGAGAATGTGCAAACTCCACACAGACAGTCACCCAAGGTGGGAATTGAACCTGGGTCCCTGGTGCTGTGAGGCAGCAGTGCTAACCACTGAGCCACCGTGCCACCCCATGCTGTGTACAAATTGGTAGTTGTGCTTCCACACAACACTGATTGCACTTCAAATACATCTCATTGCCTGTGAAGGGCTCTGTACTGTCCTGGCACTATACTAATGCAAGTTACATCTTGACTATCTTTCCACATACTCTACAGTGTATGAAACAGCCTAACAGATGTTTGAGTCTTTATTGCTACCTCTCCAAGCATTCTTCCTCCCTGGTCACTGACAGGCCGATCCTGCGGTTCAGCATTGAATAGACTCATGGAGTTGAGGTCACAACTGGATCAGCCATGATCCCATTGAATGGCAAAGCAGGTCTGAAAGTCTGAATGATCTACTCCTGCTCCGGTCTCCCTCTACCCTCGGCTGGGGGGGGGGGGGGAGAGGGGGGAATTTGAATGGAACCCAGCTGTCAGGAAACTGAAAGGTTTGGGTGCAATGCTGCTTTTGTTCTCCGGAGTGAGTGTAATCACCAGCACAGGGAATTCCAACATTCCACTCAAAGGGAGAGTCAGGTCAAAATTTTCCCTGTGGGGACGTATGGCACAGAAACAGACCAATCACCTCATTGTAAAAATGCTGGTTCTTAAAACTGATAAATTCCCCTCCCCATACTCTTTCCTCATTGCCCTGGAGATACTCCTGCTTAAATAGATATGAAACTCTCTTTTGTACATTCTTTCTAAATTTGTTTATGCTATCAGTACAATTCCTGATCCAGAACAACTCACTTAATAAAAAAAAAATCCTCCCTTATGAAGGGTGACACGGTGGCTCAGTGGTTAGCACTGCTGCCTCACAGCACCAGGGTCCCAGGTTCGATTTCAGCCTCGGGTGACTGTCTGTGTGGAGTTTGCACATTCGTGTCTGCGTGGGTTTCCTCCCACAGTCCAAAGATGTGCAGGTCAGGTGAATTGGCCATGCTAAATTGCCCATAGTGCTCTGTGCATTAGTCAGAGGGAAATGAGTCTAGGTAGGTTGCTCTTCAGAGGGCCAGTGTGGGCTTGTTGGGCTGAAGGGCCTATTTCCGCACTGTAGGGAATCTAATCTAACCTACTCCACTGTATCTCCGAGTTGCCTCAGATCCCAGAGCAACCTTCAATAAAAAATAACCACATTAGGGTCACAGGCTGGAGGGTCAGGATTGTAAGAGTGCAACCATGAGCACTTATTATCTTCTGATCTACTTTCATGATTTAATGACAGATTTTCAGTCAGATCACTTGTGTGACTCAATATTCCTGACCATTCTCCACTTCCTTCGAAACATGTTAAAACCGACAATTATTTTGAGCCTGGTTATGTATGTCGTATCTGGGCAGCAACAACTTAATTTTCTTCAACAACTTTACGACAGCATCTGCAGTTATGTAGTGGTTTTTGTGACCTCAGGATCTCCCAAAGTGGCGTGCAGTCAATTAAATGCTTTCCGACTGCAATCTGTCTTGTGATTCAGAGAAAAAATACAGCAGCTAACTTACGAGCAGCATGCTCCCTCAAACAACAATGTCACAGAGTCGGAGAGTCTTAGAGATGTACAGCACCAAAACGGACCCTTTGGTCCAACTTGTCCATGCAGGCCAGACATCCTAAATTAACCTAGTCCCATTTGCCAGCATTTTACCCACATCCCTTTAATCTCTTCCTAATCATATGCCCACCCAGATGACTTTTAAATGCTGTAATTGTATCAGCCCCCACCATTTCCTCTTGCAGCTCATTCCATACACGCACCACCCTCTGAGTGAAAAAGTTGCCCCTTTGGTCCCTTTTAAATATTTTCCCTCTCACTTTAAACCAATGCCCCCTAGCTTTGGACTCCCTTACCCTGGGGAATGAGACCTTGACTATTCAAAGGATGCCTGCCTTGAAGAAGTTTTCCTCCTCTCTCTACAAGAATCTCAGGGAGTCTCTCTCCCACTGCAACTCATTTATCTCTCCACCCTGCAGGCACCCTGCCTCTATTCCTAATGAAGGGCTTTTGCCTGAAACGTTGATTTTCCTGCTCCTCGGATGCTGTCTGACCTGCTGTGCTTTTCCAGCACCACTCTAATCTAGACCTTGACTATTCACTCTATCCGTGACCCTCATGATTTCATAAACCTCTGTAAAGTCACCCCTCAGCCTCCAGCACTCCAGGGAAAACAGCCTCAGCCTATTCAGCTTCTCCCTACAGCTCAAACCCTCCAACCCTGGCAAACATCCTTGTAAATCTTTTTCTGCACCCCTTCAAGTTTAACAGTGTCTTTCCTGATGATGGATCAGATCTTCATGACCAGGGCAGAATGAGAAGGAGGATATGATTGAAATGTGTGACATTATGAGGGACACATAGATAGGATAGGCAGGGAGGAACTTGCAAACTTGAGGATATCATCGGTCGGGGGTGGGGGTTGAAGATTTAAGGTAAGAGGCTGAGGCTTCGACGAGGTGAGGGAACATTTTCTCACCCAGAGGGTGATGGGAATCTGGGACTCACAGACTGTAAGGGTGACAGAGACAGAAACCCTTATAACATTTCATAAATATTTAGATGTGTGCTTGCAATGTCAAAGCTATGGTCCAAGTGCAGGGAAATGGGAGTGGAATAGCAAGGCTGAAAAATGTGTTGCTGGAAAAGCGCAGCAGGTCAGGCAGCATCCAAGGAGCCGGAGAATCGACATTTCGAGCATAAGCCCTTCTTCAGGAATGGACTTAGGCCCGAAAAGTCGATTCTTCTGTTCCTTGGATGCTGCCTGACCTGCTGCGCTTTTCCAGCAACACATTTTTCAGCCCTGATCTCCAGCATCTGCAGTCCTCACTTTCTCCTAGTGGAATAGCAGGGTCAGAGATAAAAGCAGAAGATGCTGCAAAGCAGGTCTGGCAGCAGCATTGGAGGGAAATCAGGGTTAACGTTTCGGGTTCAGTGACCCTTCCTCAGAACTCAGACCTGCTAGAGCTTTTCCAGGAATTTTGGCTTTTGTTTCTGATATCCAGCATCCACAGTTCTTTTGTTTTTTTATTAGAATAGTGAGGGGGTTGTTCCCGACACGTACGGGTCTGATGGGCTGAAGGGTCTGTTTCTGTGCTGTTGGGAACTCTGCATTGATAAAGCGTGGCACTGGAAAAGCAGGTCAGGCAGTATCCGAGGAGCAGGAGAGTCAACGTTTTTGTGCGTAACATAGTCTTGAAGAAAGGTCCTTCCCGAAATGTCAGCTCTTTTGCTCCTTGGAGGCTGCCTGACCTGCTGTGCTTTTCCAGCACCTCACTTTATCACAGATGACAGAGCATAGAAACAGGCCCTTCAGCCCATCAGGTTTGCACCTGTCAAGAACAACCATCTCCCTATTCTAATAAAAACTAAAGGAACAATGGATGCTAGTGCCCAGAAAAGAACGCTGACCTCTCCCAGACCCTGCAGAGATTAACCTGCCAGAGCATAAATATTTTAAGAAAAAGGCTATTCTTTACAATAAGTGTAGGTGGGATAGGCTTCAGATTAGTATGACAGGGCGGCACAACATCGAGGGCCGAAGGGCCTGTACTGCGCTGTAATGTTCTATGTTCTATGTTCTATAATAGCTGCCATGAAATGGAAGACTATTTGATTGACAGCCAAGAATCCAATCAAAATGAAGAGTCGATTCACCTTCTGACGGGTGGAGTTGGGCGGGATCCAGGGGTGGGGCATGAGATCACATGTGGCGAAATCTCCAGGAATATGTCCAGCTCAAGTTGGCAACATGCGTTGTCAACCAGTAGGAGGGTTTTACACCAACAAGGGAGGGGTAATAGAGAGTCAAGAAGGGGGCATAACTCCATCAGAGGGTGCGAGGGTCAGACGTGATGCATGAGTACAATTCGAGTTGGCATAAGCTATAAAGAAGGTGAGTAAGGATCTTGTAACACAGTGGTAGTGCCCCTACCTCTAAGCCAGAAGGACCTGGGTTCAAGATTTTCCTGACACAGATCTGTGTTGTAATACAAAGAGAACAAAGAAAATTTACAGCACAGGAACAGGCCCTTCGGCCTTCCAAGCCTGTGCCGATCCAAATCCATTGTCTAACCTAATCACCCAATTCTTAAGGATCTGTATCTTTCTGCTCCCCACCTACTTATGCATCTGTCCTGATGCACCTTAAATGAATCTACCGTGCCTGCCTCTACTACCTCTGCTGGCAATGCATTTCAGGCACCTACCACCCTCTGTGTAAAGTACTTTCTGTCTGTAGCCCCCTTAAACTTTTCACCTCTCACCTTGAACGGGTGACCTATTGTTACTGAATCCCTCACCCTGGGAAAAAGCTTGTCTCTATCCACCCTGTCTATACCCTTCATGATTTTGTAGACCTTAATCAGGTACCCCCTCGATCTCCCATTTTTCTAATGATGCACAGATGGGGTGGTGCGATGGCTCAGTGGTTGGCACTGCCGCCTCACAGTGCTAGGGACCCAGGTTTGTTTCCACCTTTGGGGGATTTTCTGTGTGGAGTTTGCACGTTCTCCCCATGCCTGTGTGGGTTTCCACCCACAATCCAAAGATCTGCAGATTAGGTGGATTGGCCATGATAAGTTGTTCCATCGTGTCCAGGGATGTATCGCTTGGTGGATTAGCCAGGGAATTGTCTTGTAGTGTGCAGGATAGATGGACTGGCCATGGGAAATGCAGGACTACAGGGATGGGGTGGGTCTGGGTGGGTTGCTCTTCAGAGGGTCAGTGCAGGCTTGATGGGCTGAATGGCCCCTTTCGCACTATCGGTGTTCTGAGATCGAATTGTTCCACGATGCTATCCAAACATAAATGTCAATATTTTTTAAAAATCAGTGATGTGGAGTTCCAATTTGGGATAAACAATAAAGTTCAATAAATACAACAGTGTTTCTATAGAGAACAGTAGGTGAAGGTAGACTTGACTTTAACTGTGATGGCCAAAAAAGCTTGGATCCCAGGCCTACAGAGAGGAAGAGGGCTGGGGATCTGTACCCTAGGCCTGTCCCCCTCTCCAGGATCCTGGTTTCCTGAAAATCATCCGCATACCTGTGTCCTGTTTTCAAATCAATATTGTAGACATCAAAGAGAAAGAAAGAGCTATGGGTTCATGTACTGCCTTTCCCAGACTCAAGAGCTCCAAAACTACTCTCCAGCTAATGAAGTGGAGACACTGTTGTGATTCAAAAGATGTGACAGCTCACCAGCACGAAGCAAGATGCCACAAGTTATTGCATTACAACAAGTCGATAATCTTTGAATGATTTCGGTTGAAGAATCAACATTGTTCAAGACATTAGGGTTCAAAACCTCCCTCTTTCTTCAAAATTGTGTGATCACCTTTTATGATGTGGAGGTGTCAGTGCATGAATTTTATCAATTTTTTATGTTCACCCGAGAAGGAGACGGAGAGGGACCTGGATTTAACGTGAAGTTTCAGATAGAAATGGGCACATAATGAGCATTAGGCAAAATGCTACAGACGCTGGAGATCAGAGTTGAGAGTGTGTTGCTGGACAAGCACAGCAGGTCAGGCAGCATCCGAGGGAGCAGGAGAGTTGACGTTTCGGGCAAAAGCCCTTCATCAGGAATGGTGAGCATTGATGATCAACCTCTCCCATGAGGCAATCATCTGCATCAGGAGCGATAATCTGCAAATCCATCAGGAATGTTGGTCAGTATGTGTATCAGACAGCTCTGACTGATTACAGGGCTAAATTTCTATATGGAGCAGATCTTGTGGTACAATATAATGTTCCTTCCTCTGGCCCAGCAACTCCAGTTTGAGTCCAACACCATGGGAGGTTACACCATACAGAACTGGAGTAGACCCTTTGGCTCCTTGATCCTGCTCCACCATTCCATTGGATTGTGATCTGACATTCCTCACATTCACTCTCCTGCCGTTTCTCAATAACCCTCCATCCCCCTGCTGGTTACGAATATATCTATCTGTCTCAGCCTTAAATATACACAGGCTGTCTACCCCCACAGCGCTCTGTGGCAAAGTGTTCCAAAGCCTCTCAACCCTCAGAGAGAAGAAAGTCCGCCTCACCTCAGGGGCCTTCACAGTGTGGCCCAACAAATTGGTCTGCAAATCCTTCGATGATGGCAGGCGGTATGAGTGGGAGTCCCAGTCAACCATTCTGCAGGAATTGATGGCTAATCACCATGGGACGTTTCCCAGGCCTGTGGGCCAATCCAGTGACCCTACTCTCAGAAACAAGGAAAGGTCAGACAAATACTGACGTAGGTGTTCAGAGATTGACAGAAAATGTCTTGCTTTGATGCTTTCTATCAGGAGCAATGTGAAGGAAAGGGACAAAGCAGTCTCTGTTGTTGTGACTCTTTTATATCAAGCCTTCAGAAATAAATTAATTTTGTGCAATCTGCCTCCTTTCAAAGCCTCACGTTAGAGCATGACCAGCAGACGTTAGCCACCATCCAGCACCACTCCCAAGTTTGACCTATCGGCCATTGAACTGCAGGGGGCATCACACTCAACCAGAAGCCAGTTCCACCACATTCATAGAATCCCTACAGTGTAGAAGCAAGTCATTCGGCCCAGCATGTCCACACTGACCCTCTAAAGAACATCCCACGCAGACTCACCCTTTATTTCCAATGGCTAACCCACTTAACAGGGACATAATGGGGCAATTCAGCATGGCTGATCTATCTAACCCGCACACCTTTGCATTGTGGGAAGAAACCGGAATACCCGCAGGAAACCCACACAGTCACCCAAGGTTGTCATCGAACCCAGGTTCCTGCTCCTACCACTGAGCCACGGTGCCACCCCAATTAGAACATGATCTGCATCTTAACAGCATTTGCGGTCCTCCCCCTCCAGCTCCCCCACCCAACTCCCCCCTCCCCGCTGACTCCCCTCTTAGTCCTGCCTAAGAAAAATTAACCAATTTTCCATTTTGAAAGAATGCATTATTTCCAGTTTCTGAGTACTGCTGGCAGTGGTCTTTGGAGGCGTGGGGTGAAGAGCAGTTCCAGCTTCGGCTGGCCTCTCCCAGTACCTCTCATGCTTCCCCCCAACATGTGCACGATCTCCACCCCTCTCCATCCCAGATGCTCAAGAACTAACTGGGCTGCAGTTCCATGCCAAGTGTTGCTGTTGCTCACAAAACCACAGGAGGGAGCTCAAATCAACATTGATCATGACAGGTCTCAATGAAAGGTTCAGAACAAAATGACCCTCAAATTTCTTCCATGGGTTCTATCAGTCGCTGGAGGTCTCGGTTGTGTTTTTATATCTTTTTTAAGGGGATTTGCGAAAGGGGAGGCAGAAACTTCCTTGGGAAGCACTTTTCCCAAGAACTGGGAGAGTAAGTGAGGAGTATCCTCCAACTCTGAGACTTCACTTTGGCGTAATGTCATTTTATTTTGCAGCTGACCTATAAGTATGGCCTAATAAACTGTCTGCTTCCCCTTGCAGCCCCCTGCATCAGTTCTAACAGCGTATGCAGCAAAGGGTTGCGTAATTTCCTACACTTTGAAATCGATCCAGAAAAATGTATCAGCTCTGTTAAACAAATTGGCATTTCTTTCTTTAAAGAAATGTTTTGAAAGCTGCAGCAAATTAAAATGTAACATCACATTCTGGCCTTGGGGGTCAAATAGTGTTTTATTAATATTCCTCCATATAAAGATAATTAGACTGGTATTTTCCTGCAATGTCACATCCACATCAACACTGCGCTCAGCAGTAACTCCTGAGAGAGGCAAATGTGTGACCTTAAGGGTCATGTTAAACATCCGCTGGAAGAGGACGTTGCCCATTATAACTGGGCACATTGTGTTAGGGACAAGAACACCTTAGAAGAAAGTATCATTTAGCCCCGTGCTCCTGATCTTCGGGCACCCGCTGTGGAGGGGTGCAATAGGTCAGAGGATCTCCTCATGGGTCTGCTCCTGGGTCTAGCCAGACTGGCTATAAACAGGCAGTGGGCCTTGGAGGGGGTTGTTTTGGCCTATTCTGTGCCCCTCTTCCGTGGCTATGCTCGTGCCTGGGTGTCCCTGGAGAGGAGGCACATGGTGTCCATCAACACTCTTGATACCTTTGGGGAGAAGGGCACTGTCCAGAAGGTGTAGTCCCTCCAGCACTGTTTTGACTTGATCCCTACCCTCCACTTGACCTTTCGTCACCCTTAGCATTGCCCTTATCGGGCTCTGCTTGTCACTGGTTCCCTGGCCACATGGGTGTTTTCCTGTGATGGGAATATTGAATGAAGTCTCTTTGCTGAGTCACTGCACTTACACGGTTGCTGTGGGAGGGGATGGTGGTGGAAAATAAACTCCATGGCTGTGAAGGGATGCTGCAGGGGAAAGGCAAACAGAAAAACATTGGAGCGAAGAAGGATGAGGGGTGACTTGATAGAAGTGTACAAGATAATGAGAGGCATAGATAGAGTGGATAGACAGAGACTGTTTCCCAGGGTGGAAATGGCTATCAGGAAGGAGCATAATTTTAAGGTGATTGGAGGAAGGTTTAGGGGAGATGTCAGAGGTGGGTGTGTGGAATGCACCACCAGTGGTGGTAGTAGAGTCAGACACATTAAGGATACTTAAGCAACTCTTGGACAGGCACTTGGATGATAGTAAAATGAAAGGTATGTAGGTTAATCTGATCTTAGAGTAGATAAAAAGTCAGCAAAACATCGTGGGCCGAAAGGCCTGTACTGTGCTGTACTGTTCTATGTTAAGAAAGTGTCAGTGTACCTGTATCTGAACATCTCAATTAGATTCCATCCTTTAAATCACTGTCAGGGCAAGGGCAGCATATACAGGTGGTAGACGCGGAAAGTCTCATAGCATTTAAGAATCATTTACATTTTCACTTGCCATACCAAGGCATACAAGGCTATGGGCCCAGGACTGGAAAATGGGATTTCAATAGTTAGGTGTTTTTTCTCCCCTCTATTCATCTATGGGATGTGGGCATCTCTGTCTAGGCCAGCATTTATTCCCCATCTCCAGAGAGTATGAAGTGGCGTGACATGTTGGCCAGACCAGGTAAGGATGGCAGATTTCCTTCACTAAAGGGCATGAGTGAAATTGATGGGTTTTGTTCCCCAACAATGGTCATCAGTAGACCCTTAATTCCAGATTCTTTATTGAATTCAAATTCCACCATCTGCCATGGTTGGATTCAAACCCCGGTCCCCAAAACCTAAGCTGGGTTTCTGAACAAATAATCCAGCAATAATACCACTAGGTCATTGACTCTCCTAGTTGTTTTAGACTGGTACAGACTCAATGGGCTAAAAGGCCTATTTCTGTGCTGTAAATCTCTATGATTTCATGTCTGGAAGCATCACCACTTGCAAGTCCCCCTCCAAGTCTCTTATTATCCTGGCTTGGAATCAAATCGCCATTCCTTCACAGTGGCTGGTTCAGAATTCTGAACTTGCTCCTTAACATCAGTGTGGGTAGCCCTACATCACATGGGACTGACACAGCTCAAGAAAGCAGCTCACCACTGCTTTCTCCAGAGCAATTAGACTTGGATAATAAATACTGGACCAGCCAGCGATGCCTTGATCCTGAGAATGATTTTTTTTAAAAAAGTATGCATGCATTATTCTCAATCTGAAACCCTCACTTAAGTTCCAACATAAATTTTTCTGGGAACAGCAGGGAAACATTAGATGTCATCTTCGATGGGTATTTCAGATTATGGTAACTGATCCTTGCATGTTGGTTGATTGCTTATGCCTGTGGATAGTGTTGGAGAGTCAAGGATTGACTTTACGTGGAATCTTCTCGATAGAAGACCGGGGATTTAGCAGATAACCACATGTGTGGAAATTTCATTAAGCTCTAAGATGTTTAAAGTTCCATAAATAAACCTCTTGGAGCTAGAGTTAACCCTGCAATGTCCTGAGTTAAATGATATTAGTAAGGTAGACAGGAAACAGACAGACACATAGCAACAGACTACCAAGCCTTGTGCCTTCTTTTCAATTCCCTGGGAGACTGGAGAATCTATTATTCCCCGTTGCTTTCATTGCCAATCAGTACCCCTTTCTCCCGTAGTGTACATTGTCGAGACTATTTGAATTTTGGCATACTTGAATTGCCCAGGAGGCAGTTAAGAGTCAACCACATTGCTGTGGGCCTGGAGTCATGTGCAGGCTCGACCAGGTAAGGATGGCAGTTTCCTTCCCCTAAAGGACATTAGTGAACCAGATGGGCCTTTCCAACAATCAGCAATGGTCGTCATTAGATGCTTAATTCCAAAAATTTATTGAATTGAAATTCCACCATGGCAGGATTTGACCCCGAGTCTCTGCATTAACAGACCAACAATAATATCACTAGGGTGAGGGAAAGATGTAAAGCTTCAAAAATAAGTCTGTCTTTCAGCAATATCAAGTTCTGTCTTATCAAAGTGACTGTTTATTCCCTACATAAACTATTTGAATAGCCTCTAACTCACTTCCAAGTGTATTATTTTATGTACGAAACCAAAGAACGACCCCTTCCCCATCCACATTTCTGGCCATTTCAGATTTTGACTTCTAAGTCAGTCTCACTTCTCCAATATTCTCTGTGTAGCACATCTCAACTGCCTCACCAACCCATATCCCACTGATGAGATTCCCATGTATCACTCACTCCCAGTAATGAACTAAGAAGAATAAACAAGATCTGGAAAGTCTCAGCAGGCCAAGCAGAAACTGGGAAGAGAGAGAGAGATGGAGTTAACGTTTCAGGCCAATGACTTTCCTGATGAGGTGAGGTCAAATTAAAATATTTAACATTGTGCATTGTTGCAAAATAAATGGATTAATGATCAAAGGTTACGGGGAAAGGATAGGAAAGTGGATGTGAGGAATATTGGATCAGCCATGATCGTATTGAATGGTTGAGCAGATTTGAGGGGCCAAATGGCCTGCTCCTTATTGCTTACGGTCTTATAATGTCATCAATTTGGGGTGTCAAGTTTGTGTTGTATCGCTTGGTTTGGTGACTATGTATCAACACAGATTCAATTCTCTTTATGATTGGTGTAGTTCAAGAACCAAAGGGGAAGAGAGTCATAGAGTTATACAGCATGGGAACAGACCCCTCTACACCGCCCAGATATCCTAAACTAATCTAGTCCCCAACTTGGTCAACAATGTCAGGGATGTTCTTTCTCATTCTGCTTCCTGACCTGAAATGACATTCATCATCGTTAGTGAGTGACTAACAGCACATTGAGGTCTACATGCAACTTGCAGGTAACACCTTTCACCACCGGAAATGATGTCACCACAGGAAATGACATCACCAACCCAAGGAAACCTAAACACATGAATAGAAAGTGGGCCATACAAGCAGTGCTTCATCCAGAGGCTCACTGATGATGTTACCTAGTATGGTGATGAAACATCTGAAAATAAACCTTCCAGCTCAGTGAGCAAACCTACGTCCAGAACCTTTCAGTCTGCCGCTACAATCAGCTTAAAATGTAGGAATGTTATTAGTATGTATAGGGATCACATATGTAACAGCAATTCTGTGCAGACCCAGTTGCTGTGTAGAAACTGAGAGTTGTGCCATATTCTCCAGCAAAAAAAACCCTTTCATTCTGGTGTCTTTAAAGGAGATTGGCATTTCAAAAATCCTCAAGAATGTCCAGTACTTTGTCACTATCAGAAGTTCCTTGGAGATTTTTATCCCATGACATTGACAGATATTTCTTCAACAGCAGCCCAGAATTAAAATTGCATGATCAACAGTAGTATCCTTTATTAAACTGTTTATGCAGACTCCCTCTGCTGGTACAAATGCAAAGGAACGATGCAAATATTTTACTTTTCAAAGCATAAGATGCTACAAAGACCTTCTGAGATGTTTGATAATTGTGAAAACTGTTGAAGAAATGCTGGGAATTTCTTTTCGCCAGAACAATTGGAGGTGCAAAGCAATTTGTCTTAGTCCCACAGATCCACCATATTCATTGACACACCCATTTCTCCTCTTTTGACACGACAATACTGTCTTCCCTTCAATCATTAACATATACAGAGGTTACCTGTTCTAGCTCATTTACATTTAATTTTACATCAATGTCAACTCATTCAATCAATCACCATCTATATAACCTATCCCATCCCTTTACAATTATAGACATCTCAATTGAGTCTCTTATCGCTAACAAAAAGGATCATAACTTTCACTTCTTTTGCTCATTCAGATAATTGTGGGCATTACTGGCTGGGCCAGCCTGTATTGCCCATCCCTAATTACCCCTGGGAAGATGTTGGTGTGCTGTCTGCTTGAACAAAAATATCCATTGTCAGGGGGCTGTTAACATTAACCATATTGATGTGCTGTGGAGTCAAATAAGTGCCAGATGTAATAAGGGTAATAAATTTCCTACTCTAAAGACGCATACTTAACTAGATCGTGTTTGTTTTGAACAGCTGTCTAGTAGATTCATAATGGCCATTTCATTCCGGACTTATTAATTAGTTGGATTTAAATTACCTTGGCTGTAGTGGTGAGACTTGAATCCATGTTTCCCCCATCATTAGCCGAATCTAGATTATCAGCTCACTAACATACTCACTGTACTCTCCCGGTTAGTTCCAATTTAGTTCCAGACTTCATCAATCAGACTGGGACACTCATAAAATATGTCAATACTTTCAGGAATGAAGGGAAGAGAAAAATGCAAATCTATGAAGAGAGGAAAAAAGAAAGAAGTCTATTTAATAATCCATTCCCTGTGTTCAGCAGTTTAAGCTTATTTTTTGCGTTATTAATAGCTAAAATCATGTCTGCTGTAATCCTCTCCCACATCACTCAGGATTAGTCTGAGATTCGAGTCCCACGTTACCTTCCCCCACTCCCCCCTTCTCCCCAGAGCACTGCCCCTCTGCTCTGGATGCAGTAGACACAAGCAACCTTCAGCCTTCTTGGGAGAGGCGGGGGGGATGTATTCCAAGGCCCGCTCTATCGAGAGGTCTCAGTTTTCTCCAGCTATGTGAGCTGATACCACTCCTCCACTGTCTATCTGCTCGTACCTATGTTAAACTCTCCATTATATCCACAGGCCTAGAGGATACCACTATCAACACAAGGCCTCTTCCAGCTGCATTGGAAGGCTACTGCACCTCCCAATCTCTACCAGTGATCTCAGGCGGCCCAAGGCCGCCGACAATTTGGCTCTGATCGCTTGCATTCATTTCAAAGACTGCTTGTGTGAATGCAACGTCCTTTGTTAACGATGTAGCTGTTAGCTTCCACTTGCTCTGTCAAGACCACATTTGGTTGTAAACTCTGTCAAACATTGTCCTTCTCCCTTCCAGGGGTCCTCAGTCATAGAGTCATGGAGCTGTACAGCATGGATACAGACCGCCAACTCATCCATGTCAACCAGATATTAGATTAGATTAGATTAGGTCCCCTACAATATGGAAACAGGCCATTTGGCCCAACAAGTTCCACACTGACCCTCTGAAGAGTATCCCATCCAGACCTATTCCCCTACCCTATATTTACCCCTGACTAATGCACCTAACACTATGGGCGACGTAGCGTGGCCAATTCACCTGACCTGTATATCTTTGGACTGTTGGAGGAAACCCACACAGACACGGGGAGAATATGCAAAACACATGGACAGTCACCTGAGGCTGGAATCAAACCCAGTTCCCTGGCATTATGAGGTAGCAGTGCTAACCACTGAGCCACTATGCCGCCCTCAAACCTAATCTATATCCTAACCTAATCTAGTCCTATTTGCCAGCACTTGGCCCATATCCCTCTAATCCTTTCCTATTCATATACGCATCCAGATGCCTTTTAAATATTGTAACTGTATCAGACTCCACCACATCGTCTGGCAGCTCATTCCATACACGCATCTGTGTGAAAAGGTTGGCCCTTAGGTCCCTTTTAAACTTTTCCTAATGTGAGCAGGCCATTCGTGCTAGTACTGGAATCCCTCCCCCTCTGAGAAAGGAAAGAAAAGCTTCTGGCTGGGACAGTGTCTCAGTTGGTGACTTTCCTGATACTGAGTCACAAGGGTCTGAGTTCAAATCCCACTCCTCAAGCTCATAAATCCAGGCTGACGCATGACTGCCCTATTCAACTGCGATGTTTAACCGGGGGTGGGTGGGCGGTACACTACTTGCGAGAGGAGCAAGGGAGTTATCCTGGTTTCTTGACTGACATTAACACAGTCAACAAACAGAGTGCCTGGTCACTATCCCATTTCTACTGGTAGGAATCGCTGTGCAAAATTTGTTGCCATGCTTCCTACGTTACAACAGAGACCACCTTTCAAAACATACTGTGCGTAGTGCCGTAAAAATACAAGTTTTTCTTTCTTTTGTTAGAAAAAGCTATTAAACCCAGGAGACAGTAAGGACAGCTTAAGAGAGATATGCATGGAAAGTTCTTTACACAGAGGGCGGTGGGTGTCTGGAACATGCTGCCAATGGAGGTGGTAGATGTGGGCACAATAGCGCCATTTAAGAGATATCTAGACAGGTACATGGATGAGCAGGGAGCAGAAGGATACAGATCCTTGGAAAATAGGTGACAGGTTTAGATAGAGGGTCTGGATTGGCACAGGCTTGGCAGGCCGAAGGGCCTGTTCCTGTGCTGCAAGGTTCTTTGTTATTTGTTGTTCTTTGACTGTAGATATTGGAAGTCAGAGTCAATAAATGTGAAGATTGATGGGCACAGGAGGTCAGATGGCATCCAGGGAGCAGGAAAGTCAATGTCTCAGTCCGAAACATTGACCGTCCTGCTCCTCGGATGCTGTCTGACCTGCTGTGCTTTTCCAGCATCACACTCTATTGCCCCATTGAACCCAAGAATGCTTATCCCTGAGTTCTCGTGCTGCAGCCTGGCATCCACTGTCTTTGAGTGCCCAGTATCTGGGGCCCCAGTAACACTGTCCAGGTTTCTCACCAATCAACAAATCTGTATGTGAGACAAAAAAACAGAAGAGTGCTGGAAGTACTCAGTAGGTGTGAGAGCATCTATTGAAGGAGATTAAGAGGCCAATATTTAGTGGCCTGTGCACTGAGTGTGGGATTTGACAACTTCAGAGGCAATGAACAGCTCACCCCCAGCTACTCCAGTGCTGTCTATTGGGCTCCCATCCCTGCCTCACCAGAAACTGTTGGCTGTGAAGACAGAGCAGGATGCCTTAGGGAGTTGAAGGACATTGTTGGAGAGCCAGCCATGAAGAGTCAGGAAGGAGTCTTCCGTGTGTGTGTGTGTGTGTGTGTGTGTTTGTGTGTGTGCGTGTGTGTGACATATGTGTTTGCATGGTGTGTGTGTGTCTATGTGACATGCATTTGCATGTGGGTGTTTGTGTGCGTGTGTGCATGTGTGTGTCTGTGTATGGCATATGTGTGCATGGTATGTGTGTGTATATGTGTGGTGTGTGTGTGTTTGTGCGTGTGTGCATCTGTGTGGTCTGTGTGTGCGCATGTGGCATATGTGTGTGCATGGTGTGTGTGAGTGTGTGCGTGTGTGGTAGGAGGGTTGTCATGGGGAGCAGTTGTGTCATGGGGAAGAGCAACGGCAGGGGTTGTCTTTAACAGGCAAACATCTGCATCCCATCCCTAGCCCCAGGACACGGCAAATGGCCTCGATCCAACTGGTTTCCCTGTGGAAAGAACAGCTTTTGGCACCTTTAAGTGTCCATTAATTGACTACTGAAGGGTCTTGCTGGAAAAGCACAGCCGGTCAGGCAGCATCCGAAGAGCAGGAGAGTCGACGTTTCGAGCATAAGCTCCTCATCAGGAATCTCTTCATAAGCTCTTCCTTATGATCAGCTTACGCTGGAAACATCGACTCTCCTGCTCCTCGGATGCTGCCTGACCAGCTGTGCTTTTCCAGTGCCACACTTTCTGACTGATCCCTAGCATCTGCAGTCCTCACGCTCTCCTACTGAAGGGTTTTCACTTTAGACCGGTGATCAAGATTGCCCACTGACCTTCTCACCCTGAACACCCATCTCTGAGTAGGTGGGAAGAGAGGCAATTATCCCCCCAGGGCCAACCCTGCCTAATTATTTACCCTTCGTGCCAACTTCCTTAGCACTAACCGAAGGGGCCAACACACACTTCATTCACATTTCAAATGTATTTCTTCTTCAGAGCTGATGGGTGATAGAGACACGATGAGATCTACTTCACTAAAGCTAAGGAGAGAGAGGGAGAACAAAAGGGAAGGTTGCGAATCAAGATTTATAGCTTTTTTTTGACACTTTAAAGCCTTCTGGATTCAACTCAAGTTCCACAATTTCAGATCAACTCTCTCTCCACCCATTTGATTTATTTTTGTATTTACTGGCTCAGTTTAACATGGAGGATGAGAGGGAGGGAGAGTTTATACCCACTATCACAGCTTTAAAACATTTGCAAGCTGCTCAGTGTGAATGGATTTATTCGTCCTTATGTCAATAAACCCTGATTAATTGAAAAGTGTCCTGATTTGAATTAGTTTGAGCTAAAGATTTGATCCAGTTCCTTTTCCCTCTATCCACATTTGTATCTACTCCCAAAGCCTTGTGTCACTTACTGCTCTGTTGTCCATCTCTACTGTGTTGACAAGTGGTTCCATTCATGCCTGAGATTCTCCTTTCAAAAGAGTAGCAGATGGGGTTAAACTTGCTTGATAAAGTCATTTCTCCTTTTCACAGGAGAATGTCTGCCATCGGTAATGCTGGGTGTAACATATCCGAGCGCTCTACTCATGTGTCAGATCCTGCGTTGTCATGGCGCCAAACTGCAGGGATGCTAAAACCTAGATCACACTGCCAGCTCCCTGCTTTCTGCTGAGTGGGGCAGTGAGGCAGACTCTATCTAAACTGGTCCCAGCTTTGATTCAACTCCACATGCAGGAGCACATTTCAAGAAGGAAATAACTGAGGCTTTGTCCAAACTGTGGGTCATTTTTCTGGGGTCTCTTTATTTTCACTTCCATGTGCGACTCACACTAAATACAGGCAGTTTTTCTATAACACGATGGCTGTGTTCTTGTGCAATCCCGTGTTATAGAAAAGTCTCGCTCTGGAAACAGCGCTTAAAGCATTGGTGATGTAATCACGTTACAGCCAACACACGCTTTAAAAGTTCGCTCTTTAGAAACAGTGTCCCCAATTCGTCACTCACATCACAGCCAATTCATGTTGCAGAAACACACGTTATAGCAGAATGAACTGTTCGCTAAATCGAATATTCTTTATAGAATATCCTTTCTATTGTCACAGAAGGACAGGACCATAGTGAAAACTTTTTATAATGGATGCCTTTAATGTCTCCATCTTAGGTACAAGTACCTCAGTACAAATCTTGGATACAAAGGAATAAAAGGAAAAGTAGTAGCATTACTTACAATGTCTAAAATATACGTTAGGAAGATAGTTACAACATAGTTAAAGAATTGGCATTATAGTCCGGTAAAGAATTTCAGATCGACATAACATTGCAGTAACTCAGTGAGCGCATGAATCATAGACAGCTTTGAAAGTTCCGCAGCTCCATTCAAACTCAATCTGCAGCGACTTGGTTCAGTCTGGGCACCAATGTGTCAGTATTGGATACATTGACACTAGAGAAGGCACAGAGCAGGTTCACCTGAACGAACTCCATGACTTTTAAAAACTTCATTCACAGGATGCGGGCGTTACTGGCTTGGCCAGCATTTATTGCCCAGAGGGCATTTAAGAGTCACCAATTACAATGGGTCTGGAGTCACATATAGGCTAGACTGGGTAAGGATGGCAGATTCCTTCCTTAAAGGACATTAATGAATCTGATGGGCTTTTCCTGACAATCCACAGTGGATTCATGACCATCATTAGGCTCTTAACCCCAGATTTTTATTGAATTCAAATTGTACCATCTGCTGTGGTAGGATTCACACACAGGTCCCCAGGACATTACCCAGATGATTGGGTTAACAATCCAGCAATAATACTACTAGGCCATCACTTGTGCTTAATTTATATGGTCTGATTCCATAAGCAAGACTTGGAATGTACCTTGAGTGTGTAGGATTAAGGATTAACTAACTGTACTGTACAGAGACATAGAGTCATAGAATAATCCAGCAGGAAAACACACCCTTCGGTCCAACACGTCCATGCTGACCAAACATCCAAATCTGATCCAGTCCCATTTGCCAGCATTTTGCCCATGTCTGTTCAAAGATTTCCTATCATGTAGCTGCCTTTTAAATATTATAATTGTACCTACCTCCCCAACTCATTCCATACATATAACTTTCTGCATGAGAAAGTTACCCCTTAGGTCCTTTTCAAACCTTTCCTCTCTGACCTTAAACCTCTGCCCTGTGGTTTTGGATTCCCCCACCCTAAAAAAGGCCTTGGCTATTGCGTACAATTTCAGGTCCCTTATTGAGGCGGGATGTAGTTGTGTTGGAGCAAGTTCAGAGGAAGTTGACTAGATTGATTCCAGCGATATGGCATTTGTCTTCTGAAGACAGATTGAACAGTTTAGCCTATACTCCCTGGATTTCAGAAGAATGAGAGGAGATCAGATTGAAGTATATAAGATGCTAAATGGGATTGACAAAGTAGATGTAGAGAGGATGTTTTCTCATGTGGGGCAATCTACAATGAGAGGTCATAGCTTTAGGATAAGGAGTGGCTGATTTAAAACAGAGAAGAGGAGAAATTGCTTCTCTCAATGGGTCATGAATCACTACTCCAGAGTGTAGTGAATGAGCGATTGAGTATACTTAAGGAGGAGGTAGACTTTTAGCTAATAATGGGTTGAAGGGATATTGAGAGCAGGCAGGAGAGTGAAGTTACGGCTGTTATAAAATCAGACATGATTGTATTGAGTGGTGGATCAGCCTCAAGAAACTATACTATCTCTCCTGTTCTTAGGTTTATGGGATCAAATGAATTATGAGGAACGGGGAAGTCTAGAACAAGAGGCATGGATTTAAAATGAGAATGAGGACATTTGGGATTAGATGCTAAACTCTTCTTCATGTATCAAGAGCACACTCTCTATACCAATTACCCCATCCCATTCCCAGCTCCACAGAAGCATTTTGAACTAATCAAACATTTCAAAGGTTAGGTAGCTGGGTTTCTATAAGAGAAATGTAATTGTGGGTTTAAGCACATGAATGTCCCAAAGATCATGAGGCAAGGACTCTTTATTCCTCTGGCATTGGGTCTTTACAAACATGAGGAGAAATTAAGATTAAAACAAGGGGACGTGAGTAAATAGTTTCTCAAAGAGAGGGTGGTGGGAATCTGGAACTCACAGCCTGTAAAGGGTGCAGAGGCAGAAACCCTCATCACATTGAAGAAGTATTTGGATGTGCACTTGCAATTCCAAGTCTAGATCAGAGTGGTGCTGGAAAAGCACAGCAGGTCAAGCAGCATCCGAGGAGCAGGAAAATCAACGTTTTGGGCAAAAGCCCTTCATCAGGACTCTGATTTCCAGCATCTGCAGTCCTCACTTTTGCCTACCTGCAATTCCAAGGCACACAAGTCTCTGGGCTAAATGCTGGGAAATAGGATTAGAATAATTAGGTACGTGTTTTTGTGTGGCATGGACAGGGTGGGCCGAAGGGCCTTCTTCTGTGCTGTAGATCTCTATGACCTTAACCATCCCGTTTCCCATGTAGGCACCCCTTCATTCATCCATGGAAGTTATCTTGTTATTTTTCCCAGGACCTTATTCTATAAAATCAGACTTAAAAGGAAATTTGATAATTTGTTAAGTAGACAAGCTGATACTTTATAAATTTACTTAATACACATGGTAAGGTCTTCTACAAATAGTCAATATTGAGATGAATATGTTGCTGTTCAGTTTGGTCTTAATGTACTGACTGCTTTAAAGGATAACAGCACTTTTTAACCTGGTAAAATAACCGAAAGGACCTCACTGGAAGGTAGCTAGATAAACACTCGGAGGCTTTGGGCTAGTTAACCAGCAGTTTAATTGAAGAGAAAGATTTTTAAATAACCCCTTAAGGAAGAGAGAAGCAGAGAATTGGAGAGGTTTCAATTTTAAAATGACTGAAAACAGAAAAAAACCCTGGAGGTCACACCAGGTCAGGCAGCATCATTGGAAAGAGAACAAGCTAAGGTTTTGAGTCTAGATGGCTCTTCAGCAGAGCTCTAAGCGTATTTTGTTTCCAGTACAGATTCCAGCATCGGCAGTAACTTGTTCCTTCAGTTTTGAAATGACTGGTCTGGTTATCAAGGCAATTTGAAACGTTGTTCACCCTTCTCACTTTGGGGTTTAGAAGAATGAGTAGTGATGTATTAAAACATCTGAGATTTTTACAGGGCTTTAGAAGATAGATGCTAAGCTGTTATTTCCCAAAGGGGAAGGATCAGGACAAGAGAGTGTAATCTCAGCAAGTTGTGACTCAATGGAATTCTTTACCACAGAGGGTTGGATCATTAAGTATATTCAAAGCTGAGACAGACAGAGTTTTAATTACTAAGGGAATCAAAGCATCTGAAGAAATGACAAGAAAGTGGAGTTGAGGATAATCTGTTCAGCTACGATCTCATTGAATAGCAGAGCAGATTCGATGGGCTGAATGGTCTGCTTCTGCTCCCACACCTTATCATCTCTCTCGTCACAAGTAGCGAGTGCCAAACGTTCATGTTTATCTGAGCAACTCACAAAACCTAACTCAGCAGAACCTACTTTTAAAATTTACAAGTTCTCAGCAAGGACAAAATTTGAACTGGAGAAATAAACAGACTGTGCGATAAATCCTGAATCATAAGATGGATACTCTAACCTTTGCTTGTTCAGGTTCATTTACGTATGAGAATACACATCATTGCAATTACATTAGATTATATTGCCCTTGTATATGCTATGGTAAATCACACAAGAATATTAATGCTAAATTTGATGATATACAGAAGGTATTTGCTCATGAGAGCAATTTGCAGCATTCCTCAAGCTGTGGAAAGACTATGGCCCCGGGCTGTGTGGACACATCAGATAAAACAGTCTTTACCACAAATAAATAAAGTAGGACCTTGCTGTCTATGGACCTGTATTTGTGCAAAAATGGCTGTTATTTCACCGAGAAAACAATATCCACCATAATTCTCAAAAAAACCATCGCGTATGTATGGGATGCTGGAATCCAAAGTGGACGGGGGAGGCTGGAGGAACGCACTGGGCCGGGCAGCGTCGGGAGGTGGAGAGGTCAATGTTTCAGGACTGCGGGTGGGGAAATGGGGAGCTGCGGATGGATGGGTGAGAGGGGAATGGTTTTGGGTGAGGAGAGGGTGGGTGCAAGTGGAGTGTGCGGCCTGGTTGGCCAGTGGGAGGAGAGAATCCAGTCGGAAGCTGTAAGGTAGGGTTGGTCACCATCCATTTCAAATCCCTTCTCATTCCTTCTCCGACATGACCTCCTTCACTGCCACAGTGAATCAGACGGCAAATTGGAGGAACAAAACCTCACCTTCTGTTTGGGCAGCCTACAGCCCAGAGGACCTTGTCGAGGTTTATAAAATCATGAGGGGCATAGATAGGGCAAGTAGACAAGGTCTTTTCCCTGGGGTGGGGGATTCCAGAATTAGAGGGCATAGGTTTAGGGTGAGAGGGGAAAGATTTAAAAGAGACCCTAAAGGCCAACATTTTCACACAGAGGGTGGTGCGTGTATGGAATGAGCTGCTAGAGGAAGTGGTAGAGGCTGGTACAATTATAACATTTAAAAGGCATCTGGATGGGTATATGAATAGGAAAGGTTTAGAAGGATATGGGCCAAGTGCTGGCAAGTGTGACTAGATTGGGTTGGGATATCTGGTCGGCATGGACGAGTTGGACCAAAGGGTCTGTTTCCATGCTGTACATCTCAATGACTCAACTTTAAGTTCTCCAATTTCAATTTCCTTCCCATCCCTGACTCTCTTTCCAGCCCCCCCTCCTCCTTTTCTTTCCTCTGACCGACCCTTCCTTCTCGCTGTCGGCCGGGTTCGTTCCTCCCATCGGCCGGCCGGGGGGGGTGCCCTCTGCCTGTGTTCATCTATCACTACCTCACCACTCTCCCATTCCCCTCTTTGTCTGCAGCTCCCCTTACCCCCACCCCGGTCCTGAGAAAGGGTTTTACCCGGGGCATTGGTTTCTTCACCTCCTCTGCTGCCTGGCTTGCTGTGTTCTTCCAACCGCCAGCTCGTCTACTGAAATGAAAGAGAAGCATTGAAATTATGAAAAAGGAGGCTAATCAAAGATAGTAGTGGGAAGCTGTGTGTGGAATCTGTGGACATAGGAGAAGGACTTAATGAATACTTTTCATCAGTATTCCCATTGGAAAAGGACAATGTTAGTGAGAATACGGACATACAGGCTACTAGATGAGATGGGATTGCGGTTGACAAAGAGGAGGTTTTAGCAATTTTGGAAGATCTGAAAATAGATAAGACCCCTGGGCCGAATGGGATTTATCCTCGGATTCTCTGGGAAGCCAGGGAGGAGATTGTAGAGGCTTTGGCTTTGATCTTTATGTCATCATTGTCAACAGGAGTAGTGCCAGAAGACTGGAGGATAGCAAATGTCGCTGCCTTGTACAAGAAGGGGAGTCGAGACAACCCTGGTAATTATAGGCCAGTGAGCCTTACTTCAGCTGTGGGTAAGGTGTTGGGAAAGGTTATAAAAGATAGGATTTATAATCATCTGGAAACGAATAATTTGATTAGGGATAGTCAACACGGTTTTGTGAAGGGTAGGTCATGCCTGACTAACCTTATTAAGTTCTTCAAAAGATGCCAAAACAGGTGGATGAAGGTAAAGTGGTTGATGTGGTGTATATGGGCTTCAGTAAGATGTTTGATAAGGTTCCACACTGTAGGCGATTGCACAAAGTACGGAGTTTCAGGGTTGAAGGTGATTTGATGGTTTAGATCAGAAATTGGCTAGCTGAAAGAAGACAGAGGGTGCTGGTTGATGAGAAATTTTCATCCTGGAGCTCAGTTACCAGTGGTGTGCCGCAAGGATCTGCTATTTGTCATTTTTATAAATGATCTGGAGGAGGGTATAAAAGGATGGGTTAGTAAATTTGTGGATGACACTGAGGTCAGTAGAGTTGTGGATGGTGCCGAAGGATGTTGTGTTACAGAGGGACATGGATAAGATGCAGAGCTGGGCAAAGAAGTGGCAAATGGGGTTTAATGTGGAAAAGTGTGAGGTAGTTCACCTCAGAAGAAACAAGACGAATGCAGAATACTCAGCTCATGGTAACATTCTTGGCAGTGTAGGTGAACAGAGAGATCTCGGTATCCAGATGCATAAATCCCTGAAAGTTGCTAAGCAGGTTAAAAGGATTTTAAGAAGGCATACGGTGTGTTGGCATTTATTGGTAGGGGGATTGAATTTCAGAGCTACAAGGTCATGCTTTAGCTGTACAAGACACTGGTAAGGCTGCACCTTGAGGATTGCGTACAGTTCTAGTTTTTGCATCTCGGGAAGCATGTGGAAGCTTTGGAAAGGGTTCAGAGGAGATTTACTAGGATGTTGCCTGGTATGGAAGGAAAGTCTTACAAGGAAATGTTGAGGGAACTGAGGCTGTTTTCATTGGAGAGAAGAAGGTTGAGAGGTGACTCAGTCAAGTCTTACAAGATAATCAGAGGGTTAGATAGGGTGGACAGTGAAAGCCTTTTTCCTTGAATAGTGAAGACTAACATGAGGGGACATAGCTTTAAATTGAGGGGTGATAGATGTAGGACAGATATCAGGGGTAGCTTCTTCACTCAGAGTGTAGTAGGGGCGTGGAACAGCCTGCATTCAACAGTAGTAGATATGCCAATGTTAAGGGCATTTAAATGGGCATTGGACATACATTTGGATAATAATGGAATGGAGTAGGTTAGATGGGCATCAGATTATTTTCATAGGTCGGTGCAACATTGAGGACCGAAGGGCCTGTACTGCGCTGTTATGTTCTATGTTCTGTGTTCTATGTATGGTTCATTTGATATAATATGGAGGTGTTGGTGTCGGACTGGAGTGGACAAAGTTAAAAATCATACAGCAGGTTGGACTATAACCTGGCGTTGTATCATTTGATATAGTCACTGACAGAAATGACAAAAGGCCAGTTTTCCTTTCTATAAGTCTATCACTGTGTTATTTATTAATCCAGCTTTGTATTGCGTCACGTCATATTTCTTACATTCTTATTCATGGATTCTGAGTTCCATTGGAAAGTGAAAATAAGGATACACAGCCACTATAGAGTAGATAGAAAAACACATTCAGTAATAGGCATATTCAAGGTTAGAAAAGATGAAATTAAACTTCTCCATAGCAGAGAGGCAACTGTTACCCTTCAATATTCACTGCCCAACAACTTGCACTCAAAGACAAACACTTTCCTGATTGTGGACAGGAAAGGATTTAGTTTTTTTTTCAAAAAAAGGGCATAAAAGAAACTGGAAAAGAGGAAGGAAAATAAATAGAGTGCTATATAGTTCCAGCCAGACAATGTAGGACAATTTGATGACAGTGAGGACTGCAGATGCTGGAGATTAGAGTTGAGAGTGTAGTGCTGGAAAAGCACAGCAGGTCAGGCAGCATCCGAGGAGCAGGAGAATTGACGTTTCGGGCAAAAGCCCTTCATCAGGAAGGAGGCTGGGAGCCTTGAGCGTGGAGAGATAAATGGGAGGGGGGATGGGGCTGGGGGGAAGATAGCTGAGAGTGCGATAGGTGGATAGAGGTGGGGGTAAAGGTGATAGGTCAGAGGGAGGGTGGAGCAGATAGATGGGAAGGAAGATGGACAGGTAGGACAGGTCGTGAGGACGGTGCTGAGCTGTAAGGTTGGAACTGGGGTAAGGTGGGGGGAGGGGAATTGAGGAAACTGGTGAAATTGTTTGGCCACGGGGCGGTAGGGTTGATTGGTGCAGGTGTCTGAAGATATTCTCTGAAGCCCTTTGCGAGTAGGCACCCTGTCTCCCCAATATAGAGGAGACCGCATCAGGAGCAATGGATACAGTAAATGACATGTGTGGAAGTGCAGGTGAAACTTTGATGGATATGTAAGGTTCAATTGTCAGTCCAGTATTTCCACCATCAATGTTTGGTTACCAGGCGTAAACTGGATAGGTAATGTATCCTTGCAGTGATGGTTTTGGGCTCAGTTTCTTTTAAGCTTTCTCAGCCTTGTTGAAGTCACATTTAGTATCCATCCCTTCCTGGCCCAGTTAAATGAATTAAAAGTCAGGCTTGCACTGCAGTCTCATTTCGACAAGGTCAGATTTCAGGTCTGCTGCCCTCTCGGACATCAGAGAACCAGTCAGGTTTTACAATAATCCAACAGCCATTAGTTTGACAGCTGGTGTCCGCCCCTTGGCATTAATAGCTACTTGCCGAACCACTGGGCTGTTCTTTCTCAACATCATCAACGTCCTGCTATCCTTAATCCTTTCAGCTGTGTGTACTTACCATTGAAGGGCAGATCTGAGAGAGCTGTCTATAATGGTAACACTCACTTGAGTGAACAAATGAATTGCTACAAGTGTGCTGTGGGGGCCTAATAGAGTTATTGAGGAAAAGACAAGACAAGGAAGCACATTTTAGCAGCTAGGGATTTCTGCTGCTCCACATGAAAAATGACGACCATTAACATGCAGTTTTAAGTGGAATATTATACAGTATAAAATACCCCATTGTAATTCAAAGGGCATAAACCACTCTGCTAAATATAAAGGATATGTACAAAATATCATAAAACGAAACAGGATATTGGACTGCTCGAGGTACAAGAGAAAGTAAGAATGTGAGGGAGCATGAGAGAGAGAAAGTGGGAGACTGCGAGTGTGAGAGAGAGTCATAAGACACAAATGGATGAAGCTGACTCAATTGTCAAGATCACAGTTTGACACAATCCCTCTCATTGTTTCAGTGTAATTGTGATACATGGAGGCATTAAGGCCATTTCGTTACTTGTCTAATATGCAACTTAGCTAAATTACAGATTTAAATTTACAGCTGCAATAGGGTTTAGCCATTAAATGAAAGGCATTGTTTTTGTAAATGGTTTTAAACAGCCTAACTCAGTGGAATTTCAACATTCAATCACTAGGAGTTACACTAAGTTAATTTTGTTTCTTACTGACAGACCAATAAAGCCAAGAGCAAATGGTCAAATTAATCATGGAGTCACGTCTGGGTTTAGCAATGTCACTGTTGTAGGTTTAGCAATGTCACTGTTGTGGGTTCAATAATGCCACTGTTGTGGGTTTAATAATGCCACTGTTGTGGGTTTAATAATGCCACTGTTGTGGGTTGAGCAATGCCTGTTGTGGGTTTAATAATGCCATTGTTGTGGGTTTAATAATGCCACTGTTGTGGGTTGAGCAATGCCTGTTGTGGGTTTAATAATGTCACTGTTGTGGGTTTAATAATGTCACTGTTGTGGGTTTAATAATGTCACTGTTGTGGGTTGAGCAATGCCACTGTTGTGGGTTTAATGATGCCACTGTTGTGGGTTTAATGATGCACTGTTGTGGGTTTAGCAATGTCACTGTTGTGTATTTAATAATGTCACTTTTGTGGTTTTCATAATGCCGCTGTTGTGGATCGACTAATGCCACTCTTTTGGGTTTAATAATGCCACTGTTGTGGGTTTAATAATGTCACTGTTGTGGGTTGAGCAATGCCACTGTTCTGGGTTTAATAATGTCACTGTTGTGGGTTTAATAATCCCACTGTTGTGGGTTTAATAATGTCACTGTTGTGGGTTTAATAATGCGACTGTGGTGGATTGAGCAATGCCACTGTTGGGTATTTAATTATACTACTGTTGTGTATTGAATAATGCCACTGTTGTGTATTTAATAAAGCAACTGTTGTAGGTTTATTAATGCCACTGTTGTGTATTGAATAATGCCACTGTTGTGAGTTAAATAATGCGACTTCTTGTGGGTTTAATAATGCCACTGTTGTGGGTTTAATAATGCCACTGTTGTGGGTTTAATAACGCCACAGTTGTGGGCTGAGCAATGCCACTGTTGTGGGTTTAATAATGCCACTGTTGTGGGTTTAATAATGTCATTGTTGTGGATTGAGCAATGCCACTGTTGTGGGT
>NC_057727.1:9588196-9603186 GCF_004010195.1 Chiloscyllium plagiosum | reverse complement strand
AATGTGCAGGTTAGGTAGATTGGCCATGGTAAATATCCCTGTAGTGTCCACAGACACAGGGAAAACATGCAAACTCCACACAGACAGGTGCCCATGGTCCCTGGCACCATGAGGCAGCAGTGCCAACCACTGTGCCACCTAAGGATGGGTGAATCGATTTCCCCTCTCTATTCAAACTCGACTCTATGAGATGTGCAGGAATTAGACGTGAGGGGCCAAATGGCCTCTTCCTGCAGAGTGGGGATTTTATGATTCCTCACCTGGTCCTGGCAATCAGAGTGGTGTTGCAAGGGTTGTGTTTGAGATTGATGGGGATTTCTAGTGATTATCAGACTGGGGTATAGTGTCCAGGGGACTGAGGGTCAGGGACAGCAGGCCGCCTGGTTAAACGCAACTAAAACCTGATAATGTACCTTCTGGAGACACAACATTATTGGCTGTCAGGTGGCTGACTTACAGGTGTCAAGTTATTCAACTGAGACTTCCCCTCATTGCCCTCGAAATAAGGGACAAAAGGCATCCATCCCTCAAAGAACAAACTGTGAAAATTGGGAACAATCCCTTAAAATGCAGGACAGTTGCTTGCCTGCCAGGTTTGTCCTACGTGGTTGTGTTTTCTTGGACGTGAAGATAAAGGGGAGATCCTGCTGTTGACATTCCCAGGATAAAGAAAACAGATCATGAGTGGAGTCCACAGCTGAGGTTTGGAGACTGGGGAGTGGTATTATCACTGGACAATTAATCCCCACACCCAGGCAATCCAGGTTCAAATCCTGCTATGGCTGATAGTGGAATTTGAATCCAATAAAAATATGGCATCAAGGAGCTAATGATGACCGTGAATCCATTGTCATTTGTCGGGGAAAACCCATCTGGTTCACTAATGCCCTTTAGGGAAGGAGGCTAGCATCCTTATCCAGTCCGGCCTACATGTGACTCCATACCCACAGTAACAGTGTTGACACGTAACTGTCCTCTAGGATGAACAATAAATGCCAGGCGAAAGTGAGGACCGCAGATGCTGGAAATCAGAGTCAAGATCAGAGCGGTGCTGGAAAAGCACAGCAGGTCAGGCAGCATCCGAGGAGCAGGAAAATTGATGTTTCAGGCAGTGACATCCTCATCCCATGAAATCCAGGGAGTTCTGCCTGCACTGAGTGGGAGAAGATAGTGAGCCACAGGGGCAGAGTACAGAATGAATGAGGCAAGATACTGTTAGAAAATTCACTAGGCCTCCTTGAGAGAACCCTCCATAAAACTCACCAAGAATGACATATGGCTGATTTCTGGTGAGTTTAATTTCGATTCTTTAGTGTTTGAGCTTTGATTGGCTTCAGCTTTGGTCAGGTGATGGTGACCTCAAATCTGGGTCCTTACTGAAAGGAACCATACTGGTAACTGAGGGGAGAGACAGAAAAAGATTTCAGCTGGAGACCAGGGGTTTTGGTTACCGATGAATGATGAGTGTATTTTCAATGCTTTGAAATGTATTCATTCACAGGATGGGGACATCTCTGGCTAGGCCATTATTTATTACCTATAACTGCATTGTGCAGAGGTACCGCAGCAGACGCCTTGTGAAAAGGGGAGCAAATTTGCAGATATTAACTTTGGGGAAGAGGGCTTTTTGAGATAGGAAGTGAGTTTGGCAGAGGAATATCAATGATGCTCTCCCTATGACCTTAACAGAGCACCAACTTGATCTGACTCATAAGTAACATTATAGGGGAGGTCATTGAAATGTAGCGGACGCCAGGAAATCATGTTATGCATTAGGTACTATCACAGAGGTAACCGTACATGGCATCACACACACTGGTGTGGTTGTAGGTTTACAGATTTATTGGTGGTTGATCAATGAACTAAGTTCTGGCAGAGTGAGCTCAGCCCCTGGTGATTGCATGCTCAGATCTCAGTGTTAATTAATACCAGCTCTACAGGCACAGCACAGACAAGTCAAAAAGAAAGAAGATGAGTGGAATGGAAGAGTCTTGTTGGGACAACAACACAAATTTTAACTTCTTTTCTATGTTACAAGATTTCAAAATTATTTCATTGTCTCTAACTTCCTTTTCAGATATCCTGGGGTCCAGACAGTTTCTTTTCAAGGGAATTTCTCAAAAAATGTGACCAGTGTTCCAACAAAGAATTTACGCAGTTTCAAATCTTGGAGAAAGATTTTAAATCCTGCTCAGTTCTTTGGCATCCTGATGCAACATATTCTTTTCATAGAATTGCTATGGTGTGGAAGCAGGCCATTCAGCCCATCAAGACCACACCGACCCTCTGAAGAGCATCCCATTCAGACCCACCGGTAACTCTACATTTCCCATGGCTAACTCACCTGGTTTACACATTCCTGGACACTGTAGGCAATTTAGTGTTGCCAATCCAGCTAACCTGCACATCTTTGGAGTGAGGGAGGAAACTGGAGCACCTGGAGGAAATCCACACAGACATGGGGGGAATGTGTAAAGTTCACACACACAGTGGCCCGAGGGTGGAGCCCAAAATCTCTGCAAAACAAAAATCAATTCTGTCCTTCCAACAGAAAGCAAATTAATGCTCTTCAATTTTTACTTTGTCTACTCATAAAATTCTCCCAATTCTCTTTAAGAAAGGAAATCTGCCATCCTCACCTGGTGTGGCCTACATGTGACTCTAGACCTGCAGCGATGTGGTTGACTCTCAACTGCCCCCTGACATGGCCTAACAAGCACAGTACGAATCATTACAAAGTCTCAAAGAAATGTGGGAGGACTGTAGCAGTTCAAGAATGCAGCTCATCACCACCTTCTCAAGGGGCAACTAGGGACGGGCAATAACTGCTGGGCCCAGCCAGCCCACATCCCACACAAAAATGAATAAATAAAGCAAAACAAATTCCCATTGCTACTCCAGGAAGCATTCTCTTACATTCTCTTACATATGCGTTGTTTTTTGGGCGGCACGGTGGCACAGTGGTTAGCACTGCTGCCTCACAGAGATCTGGGTTCAATTCCCGCCTCAAGCGACTGACTGAGTTTGCATGTTCTCCCCGTGTCTGCGTGGGTTTCCTCCGGGTGCTCCGGTTTCCTCCCACCATCCAAAGATGTGCAGGTCAGGTGAATTGGCCATACTAAATTGCCCGTAGTGTTAGGTAAGGGGTAAATGTAGGGGTATGGGTGGGTTTCGCTTTGGCGGGTCGGTGTGGACTTGTTGGGCCGAAGGGCCTGTTTCCACACTGTAATCTAATCTAAACCACTGTTTTTTAAACAAAAATCACAGCTCCTTAAGTTATTCAATAAAACCCCTTACACATACAGATCTAAAACCAAAAGCCTAATGTCTAATTTCTAAAATGAATTTTATTTGTATAGGTTGTATATATATCACACACACCTTCTATCTCAAAGATAACTAATGGGCAGCAAATGCAAACATTTGACAACATCTAATGCATGTACATGGTTAGATGGACGAGAGATGGTGGTTTGTGATGTTAACAGCACAGCAACCTTTCGATTTTCAAGTTTAACCACACATCTGTCTCTATCCTAAAATTGCATAGCATCTGAACATATATAACACGACTATTATCAACTTCACTGGCAGAGGTTTATGGCCTGTCGTTAAAATGTATAAGCCTTTACTGGAAGATTGATGTCACCTCTTTCTGAAAGCAATCTTAACCTTCTTTATAAAGTTACTTAGGAGTCAGACAAAGTAGGTATTGTGTCGAGTGTCAACCTTTCTCAGCTATGTTTCAATCTCCCATCTTGTTTCGGAATTGTGCCTCTCAGGTCTGTCTTCGAAGATTTGGGGAAGCCAGGAATGAGCTCACAGAACTTTGAGACGTGTTTCAGTCTGGAATCAGAAAATTATCATTTGCCATGGACCATATCAAATTCAGCCATTCATCATATTGCAGTCTGATTGTTATGGGCAAGTTATGAGTGCAGGGGACAAATCCATTTCAGTACTGAGACACTAAACTGCTGTAATTAATTCTTCAAGAACATTTGTTGGCTGTCAGCTACTTGACCTCAGAGTTTGCCATTCTACCATCTTGTCAAAAGTCTCCTTGGCAGTGAGCCCTCGGTTATTCAATATTTGGTTAACAATCTCTTGGATTTTAATTGGCTCCAGATTTCACTCTTACCCTGTATCACCCACTCCCGTCGGATCACTTTAAAGAAAGAAAGAAAGCCATTTATTGTTACTGAGTTTGGAACTTGACAGTAAACCTGTCTTGGATCAGTGGTGCTGGAAGAGCACAGCAATTCAGGCAGCATCCGAGGACAGGCAAAATCGACGTTTCGGGCAAAAGCCCGTCCCTACCTCGACACTGTCCTATCCCCCCTAGTCCAGGAACTCCCCACATACGTTCGAGACACCACCCACGCCCTCCACCTCCTCCAAGACTTCCGTTTCCCCGGCCCCCAACGCCTCATCTTCACCATGGATATCTAACTAATGGGCAGCAAATGCAAACATTTGACAACATCTAATGCATGTACATGGTTAGATGGACGAGAGATGGTGGTTTGTGATGTTAACAGCACAGCAACCTTTCGATTTTCAAGTTTAACCACACATCTGTCCCTATCCTAAAATTGCATAGCATCTGAACATATATAACACGACTATTATCAACTTCACTGGCAGAGGTTTATGGCCTGTCGTTAAAATGTATAAGCCTTTACTGGAAGATTGATGTCACCTCTTTCTGAAAGCAATCTTAACCTTCTTTATAAAGTTACTTAGGAGTCAGACAAAGTAGGTATTGTGTCGAGTGTCAACCTTTCTCAGCTATGTTTCAATCTCCCATCTTGTTTCGGAATTGTGCCTCTCAGGTCTGTCTTCGAAGATTTGGGGAAGCCAGGAATGAGCTCACAGAACTTTGAGACGTGTTTCAGTCTGGAATCAGAAAATTATCATTTGCCATGGACCATATCAAATTCAGCCATTCATCATATTGCAGTCTGATTGTTATGGGCAAGTTATGAGTGCAAGGGACAAATCCATTTCAGTACTGAGACACTAAACTGCTGTAATTAATTCTTCAAGAACATTTGTTGGCTGTCAGCTACTTGACCTCAGAGTTTGCCATTCTACCATCTTGTCAAAAGTCTCCTTGGCAGCGAGCCCTCGGTTATTCAATATTTGGTTAACAATCTCTTGGATTTTAATTGGCTCCAGATTTCACTCTTACCCTGTATCACCCACTCCCGTCGGATCACTTTAAAGAAAGAAAGAAAGCCATTTATTGTTACTGAGTTTGGAACTTGACTGTAAACCTGTCTTTTTGAAGTGTTATAATATTAGAATTGTGAAGCAGTAATGCACAGCAGGATCCCACAAAAGGCACGTGTTAATGACGTGGCAATTTTTTTACCCCATGATATTGTTTGAGAAGGAATTATCAGCTGTTTCCTTCGGGAGAATTCTCCTTTGGCTTTTTAAATGCCGTTGTAGGATCTTCAGTGTCCTTACAGGGCAGCTGGGGTTGGGGGGTGGGTGTGGGTTGTGGCCTCTATTTAATGCCTCACAGGAGATGAGGAAATCTATCCCTCCAGAGCCATTTCCCTCTGCCTGAAAGATGCACAAGTGACCTATCATACCCACCTCCCTCAGTGCTGTGCCTGGGAAGTGATTGCCCAATTAATTTCTCAGGGAGAGAAAAGTCACAGCTAACACCATCTTTGAGTGCTGTCAGGTTCGTGGAGTAATTTGATTTGCGCAATCCTTTTATCAGTCTGCCTCTGAAGACACTGAATACATTCCTGGTGCAGATCTATTGATTCCTCATCACCTTGATATTCCACGCCTTAAGAACACTTCAACTCCCCACCCTATCCCAGTCCACCCCAGCATGCAAGTCCTGAGCCTCCTCCACCACCCAATCCTAACCATCCGATGACTGGAGGAAGGTCTGCCTTGGGACCCTCCAACCACACAACACCAACGTCAACTTCACTAATTTTCTCATTCCCCTCCCCCCCCAACCTCATCCAACCCTCTAACTCGGCACCACCCTCTTGACCTGTCCTACCTGTCCATCTTCTTTCCCACCTATTCACTCCACCCTCCCCTCCGACCTATCACCATCACCCCCCATCTTCATCTACTTATTGCATTCCCAGCTACCATCCCCACGATCCCAACCCTCCTATTCATTTCTCAGCCCCCAAATTTCTGATGAAGGGCATATGCCCGAAACATCGGTTCACCTGCTCCTTGGATGTTGCCTGACCTGCTGTGCTTTTCCAGTGCCGCATTTTCCTCCTCTGATTTCCAGCATCTGCAGTCCTCACTTTGTCCATGAGGACATTGGGTCTGGTAACACTGCATCTTCAACATAGAGTCACAGAGTCATAGAGATGTACAGCATGGAAACAGACCTTACGGTCCAACCCATCCATGCCGACCAGATATCCCAACCCAATCTAGTCCCACCTGCCAGCACCTGGCCCATATCCCTCTAAACCCTTCTTATTCATATGCCATCCAGATGCCTTTTAAATATTGCATTTGTCCTAGCCTCCACCACATCCTCTGGCAGCTCATTCCATACACGTAACACCCTCTGTGTGAAAACGTTCTCCCTTAGGTCTCTTTTATATCTTTTCCCTCTCACCCTAAATCTATGCCCTCTAGTTCTGGACTGCCCGACCCCAGGGAAAAGACTTTGTCTATTTATCCTATCCATGCCCCTCATAATTTTGTAAGCATCTTTAAGGTCACCCCTCACACTCCAGGAAAAACAGCCCCAGCCTGTTCAGCCTCTCCCTGTAGCTCAAACCCTCCAACCCTGGCAACATCCTTGTAAATCTTTTCTGAACCCTTTCAAGTTTCACAACATCATTCCGATCGGAAGGAGACCAGAATTGCACCCAATATTCCAACAGTGGCCTAACCAGTGTCCTGTACAGCAGGAGAGCTCGTGATAATGTCACTGAACTAATAAATCCAGAGCGTTAGGTCAATGATTTAGGGTCATGGGTTTGAATCTATGGCAGATGGTGAAAAGTGAGTTTAGTTTTTAAAACACAGGTCTAACGGTGATTATGGCACTATCTTTGGAAAAACCAATCTCGTTAACTGGTGAAATCTGCCATCCTTGCCTAATGAGGCTACATGTGACTCTAGACTCACTACAATGGCTCTGAACTGGCCTTTGGGGATGGGTAATAAATGCTGACCCAGCCAATGGTGTCAACATCCCATGGACAAAGTTTTTAAAACACTTACACAATTCTGATTTGATGTGGTTTGATTTATTATTGTCACATGTACCTAGGTACAGTGAAACGTTTTGTTTTGTGTGCAGTACAGGCAGCTGATACTATGCAAAGTATATTAGGGTAATGGAACGGAGTGAGGAATACAATGTTACGCTGCAGAGAAGGTGCACAAAGAGCGAGATAAACATTCATTTAAAAATTTGAAATCTCCATTCAGAAGTCTAAAAGTGATGGGGAAAAAGCTGTTCTTGAATCTGTTGGTACATGTGTTTAAACCTGTGCATCCTCTGACCAATGGAAGATGGTTGAAGTGAGTATAACCAGGGTGGGGGGTGGTCTTTAATGATGTTGATTGCTTTCCTGAGGCAATGGGAAGTATAGATGGAGTCAATGGATGAGTGGTTGGCTTGTGTGATGGACTGGGCTGTATTCACAACTCTCTATAGTTTTTCACGGTCCTGGGCAGAGCAGTTCCCATGCCAAGCCATTATACGTCCAGATACAGAGCTTTCTACGGTGCACCTATAAAAGTTGGTAAAGGAGAAAGTGAGGTCTTCAGACTCAAAAGGTATGGTGCTGGAAAAGCACAGCCAGTCAGACAGCATCTGAGGAGCAGGAGAATCGACGTTTCAGGCATAAGACTGATGAAGGGCTTTTGCCTGAAACGTCAACTCTCTTGCTCCTCAGCTGCTGCCTGACTTGCTGTGCTTTTCCAAGACTTGTTTTAAATTCTGGAACTGCCAAACAGCATGGTGAAGATTCTGTGCACTGCAGAAGGGCAACGAGAAATGGGCAAAAATATCAGGTTGGCCAGTGACACATGTATCCCCAGATTGTTTGATGGGTTTTTCTCCTGGGGAGAGCTAAATCCAGTGACACAATGACTAAACATTCTCGCACATGTCCAGTTCAGCAGCAGTTGTACTGTGTTGATGAGGCACCAATTGGGATACGTTCCAACATCCAAATTGAACAATTGATTCATGGGATTAAATTAATATGTATTAGGTAGAACCTGAGGTCCTGAGGGGTCTTATCAAGCAGTGTAAGATTCCCTATTTCTGGACCAGGAGGCCTGCATTCAAGTCCCACCAACTACAGAGGTGTGTAATAGTATCTTTGAACAGCCCAGTATCTAAAATGCATACAAAGCTGAGGACTTCTAGAAGTCTGAGTGTCACAGTGGCACAATGGTTGCACTGCTGCCTCACAACACCAAGGGTCTGGGTTCAATTCTCTGTGGAGTTTGCACCTTATCTGTGGGAGTTTCCTCCCACAGTCCAAAGACACACAGCTTAGGCGGATTGGTCATGCTAAATTGCCGATAGTATCCGTGCATGCGCAGGCTAGGTGGGTTAGCCATGGGAAATGCACCTTTGTGTGAGAGGTTCTTCAAAGGGTCAGTGTGGGCTGAATGGCCTATAGGGTCTCTATCACTTGCCGAACATTTCAGTTCCACACCACACCATCAGGCGAGAGAGTGCTTTCAAGTGAATTACATGTTCTCAGCTCTGAAAACCACAGCTGTTGCTTTCAATGTGAACCTAATTAGTTTTGATCAACTCAGCTCCTGACCTCTGGGCTATGCAAGCCTAATCCTCATGAAGCTGATGATTTGTATTTGTTTTCAATCCCTAAACTGGGCCACAGGCATTCAAATTAATGACCAAAAATCCCAATGATAAATAAATGAAAGGAAAATGGATGGTGATCACAGTGACATTGCACATAATTAATATTTCATCAGCTGAGATCTCTGAATCTGTGTATTCTCATATATTCCCCACAATGTTGAGAGCGAGAGGCAATGTTAGAACTGGCTGCAGATTGATTTAAGCTACAGGCGCATAATTGACTCAAGTTCAGCCCTGATTAATATTACTTTTGTATTTGTATTTTGAACAGTTTGCAGAGCATAGCCAGAGCTGGAGAGGTGTCATCGAGCAGTGGTAATGTTTCAACCTTTGAGCTTAGAGACCTGTGTTCAAGTCACACCTGCTCCATTGCTATGTGCTAATATCTCTGGAAAGGTGAAACACAAGTATTTAGAAAGAATGCAGTTGTGACTACAGGGTTCCCGTGGCATAGTGATAGTCTCCTTACCTCTGAGCTGGGGAGGCTTTGGTTCATTCCCCACCAGCTCTAGAGCTGTGTAATAAAATCGATCTGACCAGGTTGATTAAGAAAATGCTGAGAGAGACTGCAGCACCTGAGGGGGACAAATTAAAATTATTAATCGGGTATGGACTTAATGTAATTTGTTGAGGTCCCCAAGAGTGGCTTTGAGCCAAGGTGATTAAGGCAGCATATGGCATGCTTGCCTTCATTGGGCGGGGCATGGAGTACAAGAATTGGCAAATCATGCTGCAGTGATATAAAACCCTCATTAAGCCACATTTGGAATATTGTGTGCAGTTTTGGTCACCACATTACCAGAAGGTGGAAGCTTTGGAGACAGTGCAGAGAAGGTTCACTAGGATGTTGCGTGGGCATTGGCTATGAAGGAAAGATTAAACAGACTTGGATTGATTCCATTGGAAAGATGGTGGCTGAGAGGAGACCTGATAGAGGTCTACACAATTATGAGAGGCTTAGAAAGGGTAGGTGATCAGGGGGCTTTTTCCCAGGATTGACATTTCAATTACAAGGGGGAGCAGGTTAAAGGTGAGAGGGGGAACGTTTAAGGGAGTTGTGCGGCGGATGTTTTTCACACAGTGAGTGATAGGTCCCTGGAATGCACTGTCAGAAGAGGTGGTGGAAGCAGGGATATTGAAAAGGCATCTGGATGGTTATGTGAATAGGGTGGGAATAGAGGAATATGGACTGAATAAAGCCAGAAGGTTTGTTTTTTTAGTTTAATTAGGGCATAATGATTGGCACAGGATTGGAGTGCCAAAGGGCCTGTTCCTGTGCTGTACTTGTTTTTTTTTGTTCCCATTTTATGGTGTAGTGGTTGTGTCCCTACTCCTGGGATAGGAGTCCTGGGTTCAAGTCCCACCTGCTCACAGAGATATGCAATAACATCTCTGAACAGATTGATCAGCCATGATGTAGAGGTGCCAGTGTTGGACTGAGTTGGACGAGGTCAAGAATCAAATGACACCAGGTTATAGTCCAACAGGTTTATTTGAAATTGCAAGCTTTCAAAGCGCTGCTCCTTCTAGCACCTGTTGAAGGGACAGCGCTCCGAAAGCTGGTATCATGTGATTTTTGACCAGGTTGTTTAGAACAATAAATTAAATAAAGAATAAAAAATGGATTTGATACCATATGAAAATGAGAATCCTTCTGATGTGAGTTATTGTAGGAAATATTACAAGTGCAGTCTTTAATTTTTAAAAAAAGTTTAGCGTTTTATTTCTGTTGTGATTCTGTTCGCCGAGCTGGGAATTTGTGTTGCAGACGTTTCGTCCCCTGTCTAGGTGACATCCTCAGTGCTTGGGAGCCTCCTGTGAAGCACTTCTGTGATCTTTCCTCCGGCATTTGTAGTGGTTTGAATCTGCCGCTTCCGGTTGTCAGTTCCAGCTGTCCGCTGCAGTGGCCGGTATATTGTGTCCAGGTCGATGTGCTTATTGATTGAATCTGTGGATGAGTGCCATGCCTCTAGGAATTCCCTGGCTGTTCTTCTGTTGGCTTGTCCTATAATAGTAGTGTTGTCCCAGTCGAACTCATGTTGCTTGTCATCTGAGTGTGTGGCTACTAAGGATAGCTGGTCGTGTCGTTTCGTGGCTAGTTGGTGTTCATGGATGCGGATCGTTAGCTGTCTTCCTGTTTGTCCTGTGTAGTGTTTTGTGCAGTCTTTGCATGGGATTTTATTTCTCTCTCCTCTTTCAATTGATTTAGTTCCCTTCCTTCATTTTGTTTCTTTTAGAGTCAAATCAATATCCTACAGTGATTGAGACTTCCTGTTGGGTGCAGAGGCAGTGAGACAGAGTGAGTATCAGAGTGAAGGTGGTGGCCCTTACACTTGTGGGATGGGGAAGGACGGTGTATTTTCTTCTCACAGTGCCAACTGTTCCTTCACAGTTACCCAAGGCTGTTGGAAGCTGGCTGGCAATCTCAGGGGAGCATGGCATGCTCTGGTATTGTGGTCTCCACTGCTGGTGTTGGGACCAAGAGATAGTCCTGCATTCCTTATATACAGGATCAGCAGGTCCCTGCCCACAAAGGGATCTGGGAGTGCTAGTCGAGGATTCTCTAAAAGTAAACATGCAGGTTGAGTCCGTGATTAAGAAAGCGAATGCAATGTTGTCTCTTATCTCAAGAAAGTTGGAATATAAAAGCAGAGATGTATTCCTTCTATACAGGATCAGCAGGTCCCTGCCCACAAAGCATGGCATCAATCTCCCCCTTGTCTGCCATGTCTGGGGCAAACGTGGCATGACACCATGCAGGGTGGCTCAGGCCTGGTCAAGGTCAGGTACTTATCCGAGGGCGCAACAGACATTTGAACACAAGGGGTGTCAGTGAATCCCGGGGTATCGAATGAGATGTTCTGCGACCGGTGGATGATAGACCTGAGGGATGTCATTGCAGGGGAGTCTGGATGAAAGATGAGATTGTGGTGCAATAGATTAAGAGAATTTGGTCAGTCTCACAGTGACCAGCCTCTGAAACACAAGACACAAACTTGGACTTTGCCAGAAAATGTAACATTCAGCCCAGAAGATTTCTTTTTATAACCTGAACTGGGAGCTAGGACCTATCAGAGACCAATAAGTTCTTGATTAGTCAGGTTATCAAGGGTTACTTGAAGAAAGCAGGAGAACAGGTTTGAGAAACATATCAACAATGATCTAATGGTGAAGTAGTTTCGATGGGTTGAATGGCCTAATTTGGCTCCCATTATCTATTTTATGGTATTGAGCATCATTCAGGATGCAGCATCTCTATCTGTGTAACAGTCCCCCAACTGCTGACCTGTAGTACCACCCTGAGTAAATGTAGAGTGGATGGTTGAGGCTTAAAAGTAAAAATGCACTCTATCTATTAATAAGAAAACTCATATTTTCACCCACTTTAACTAGTCACATGAAGATTTCTCTGGTTTTGTTGGGACAGTAACCTTGGAGTCAGCACAAAGATGAGTTCCCAGGGCTCCCAGATTACAGAGTTGCAACTTATGCATTGAACTGCATTATAATGGACTTTGGCTGCATCTGTCTTTACAGTAGAGAATATTAATAACAGTCATAGAATCCTTACAGAATCCGTACAGTGTAGAAACAGGCCATTTGGCCCATCGAGTCCACACTGACCCTCCAAAGAGCAGACCATCCAGACCCACCACACTACATTTCCCAAATCTAATCCACCTAACCTACACTCCCTGAGCACAATGGACAATTTAGCACGGCCAATCCACCTAACCTGCACATCTTTGGGCTGTGGGAGGAAACTGGAGCATCCAGGGAAAATGTGCAATCACCGCACAGACATTTGCCCGGGGGTGAAATCAAACCTGGGTCCCTGGCGCTGTGAGGCAGCAGTGCTAACCACAGAGCCGTGCCAACAATATAAATAATCAAGGATCAGGCATCAGGCGGTGGAGGGTAGAAAACTAACACCAGAGAAAAAGTGCTTGGGAAACTAGTGAAACTAAAGGCTGATAATTCCCCTGGACCTGATGGGATGCGTCCTGTGATATTAGTGGAAGACACTACAGAGATAGTGGATGTGCTGGTCGTAATCTTCCAAGGATCATTTGATATGGAAAGTATCCCAGAGGATTGGGGAAAACTACCAATGTAACAAACTAATTCAAAAATGGAGGGAGACAATAGCTAGGTAAGTGATGGCACTCTGTCTTTGTAAGGGTGTAATAGCAGAGCATTTAGAAATACAGAATGGAATCAAGCAGAGTCAGTGTGGCTTGTTGAAGGTAAACCCCTGCCTGACAAAATAATTACAGTTCCCAGAGGAGGTAACAAACAGGATAGGTAAAGCGAACCAGTCGATACGATAGATTTGGTATTCCAAAACATGTTCAATAAGGTAACACATGCAAGGCTACTTAATAAGGGCCCATGGTGTTGGGAAAAGTCTATTAACCTGGATGGAGGATTGTCCAACAAATGGAAGATGGAGAGTTGAGATAAGAGGACATATACAGGATGGCAACCTGTAACCAACGGTGTGTCAGAGGGATCAGTTCAAGGACCACAATTATTTACAATATACATTAACCATCTGGATGATGGAAGGGAATGTACTATTGCTAAGTTTGCAGATGACTGAGAAGTAGATGGGAAAGCATGAGTATAACACAATAAGTCTACTGATTTACGGTTAAATCAGTAGACAAAATATTGACAGATGGAATATAATGGAAGAAAATGTGAGGATATGGTCTTTGCAGGAAAAATAGAAGAACTGAATACAGTCAAAGATCCCTCCCACCCGAGTTATATTCTCTTCCACCCTCTATACCAACAGATTTAAAAACAGCTTCTTCTTTGATGTTATCAGACTCTTGAACATAGCTCTCATACATTACATTTGATCTTTCTCTGAACCTTCTCTGTAGCTGGAATACTATATTCTGCATTCTGTTCTACTTCCCTGATGTACTTATGTAAAATATGATTTGCCTGGATAGCACACACAAGAATACATTTCACTGTATCTTGGCACATGTGACAATAATAAATCAAATCAAATTCAATATGGAGAGAAAACAGTTAATGTTTTGAATCAGCAACTCAAGGGAAAGACTGCATTAAATTATTATTAGGAGTCCTGATGCATGATCAGGAAAAAAAATAGCATTCGAGTTCAGCGAGGAATGGACTATTAGTCTTTATTTCAAATGGATATAAAATTAGACAGGTTTTGTTAAAACCATACATGGCACAGTTGGAATCCTGAAGACAGTTTTGGTCTCCTTATCGCAAGGAAGATAAACTGGGAATGGAGACAGTCCAGTGACCATTCACTTGGCTGATTTCAGGGTATGGAGGGACTGTCTTAGGAGGAGAGCTTGAACTAATTTATTTTTTTCTTATTCACTCACTGGCTGTGGGGTGTCTGGCTGGGTCAGCATTTATTGTCTATCCCTAATTGTAAAGAGAACAGTTAAGAGTTAACCACATTGCTGTGGGTCTGGAGTCACATGTCAGACAGATGGTTCCTCTTTCTAAAGGACGTTAGTGAATCAGATGGGTCTCCCCGCCAAATTTGGCAATAGTTTCATAGTCATCATTCAGACTCTTAATTTCAGGTTTTTATTGAATTCAGCAGGATTTGAACCCAGGTGCCTGGAACATTACCTGAACTTCTGGACGTGATAGAGAGTCGAGGAATAGGGAGAGAGAACAGTTAAATGCGTGGCTACAGGGATGGTGCAAGTGGGAGGGATTCCGGTATCTGGATAACTGGGGTTCTTTCTGGGGAAGGTGGGACCTCTATAAACAGGATGGTCTACACCTGAACCTGAGGGGCACCAGTATCCTTGGCGAGAGGTTTGCTAGTGCTCTTGGGGGGGGGGGGTAAACTAACTCTGCAGGGGCATGGGAACCTAGACTGTAGATATAGGGTGCAGGACCTGGAGTGTAGGGAGGTTAAGAACATGCCATCAATCTCAAAGGAAGGTGCCTGTAAACAGGAAAGTGGCTTGAAGTGTGTATACTTCAATGCAAGAAGTATACGAAATAAGGTAGGTGAACTTGCAGCGTGGAGAAAGTGAGGGCTGCAGATGCTGGAGATCAGAGCTGAAAATGTGTTGCTGAAAAAGCGCAGAAGGTCAGGCAGCATCCAAGGAACAGG
>NC_057727.1:9574223-9585160 GCF_004010195.1 Chiloscyllium plagiosum | reverse complement strand
CTGAGGTCATGTTGCAGTTTTATAAGACTCTGGTGCAGCCTCATCTGGAGTATTGTGTGCAGTTTTGGTCGCCATACTATAGGAAGGATGTGGTGGCACTGGAACGGGTGCAGAGGAGGTTTACCAGGATGTTGCCTGGTATGGTAGGAAGATCTTATGAGGAAAGGCTGAGGCACTAGGGGTTGTTTTCATTGGAGAAAAAAAGGTTTAGGGGTGATTTAATAGAGGTGTGCAAGATAATTAGGCATTTAGATAGGGTTGACCATGAGAACCTTTTTCCACGTATGGAGTCAGCTATTACGAGGGGTGGTAGGTATAGGACAGATGTTAGGGGTAGATTCTTTACTCAGCGAGTCGTGAGTTCATGGAATGCCCTGCCAATAGCAGTGGTGGACTCTCCCTCTTTATGGGCATTTAAACGGGCATTGGATAGGCATATGGAGGATAGTGGGCTAGTGTAGGTTAGGTGGGCTTGGATCGGCGCAACATCGAGGGCCAAAGGGCCTGTACTGCGCTGTATTTTTCTATGTTCTATGCACAGTCCAGTGATAATGCCACTAGGCTATTGCCTCCCCATGGTGGCTCAGTGGTTAGCACTGCTGCCTCACAGCACCAAGGCCCCAGATTTGATTCCAGTCTTGGGCGACTGTTGTGCAGAGTTTGCACATTCTCCCTGTGTCTGGGTGGGTTTCCTCCCACAGTCCAAAGATGGGCAGGTCAGGTGACTTGGCAATGCTAAATTGCCCATAGTCTTAGGTGCATTAGTCAGAGAGAAATGGGTCTAGGTGGGTTACTGTTTGGAGGGTCGGTGTGGACTGATTGGGCCGAAGGGTTTTTTTCCACACTGTAGAGAAGCTAATCTACAAGAACGGAACAAGACCTTGTTGAAATACATTAGATTCTTTGGGGAGTGCGTTGTGTAGATGCTGAGAAGATGTTTTCCCTTGGGAGTGAAGGCATAATCCAAAGGAAGCTGTTTCCCATTTTAAGACAGAGGTGGAGAAGATTTTGTTTCAATCAGTGGGTAGTGAATCTGGAAATCTTTACCACAGCGAGCTGTTGAGGCTGAGTCACTAGTGCATCTGGGGCTGAGATAGACCAATTTGTAATCAGGAATCAAGGGTTATTGGGAAAAGGCAGGGGACTTCAGTATTGATCACATTGATTGATGAAGCAATGGGCCAAATGGCCTACTTCTGCTCCAATATATCTTATGGTCTTATGGACTGTACTCAATGCCTTCAATGGGCTTTGCCTTCAGGGGCAAAAATTTTATCACTGAACCAAGCAGACACTCAATAACTTGAAAAATGTACAATGTTATTTGATAAAAAGTCGAGTTCAATGAAGGAGCGAGTTCCCTCAGTTCTGAGGTATTTTTAGTTAATAGCAGCTCATATTGAGAGTATCAGTACATTCTACATTCTTGACACATATCAGGCAAAGGTAGTCCCACTGGTTTTTAAAGAAGGGCACCATTGAAGCAGACGACATGAATGTGTTTAAGAGGCAACTGGATACTCTTTTGAAAAGAGAGCTTATATGATAAATACCTTGCGAATGAACCTTTGGACTTGTTGGAATCAATTTACCATTTTGCTTTCACTGTAAATTGTTGTGCCTGTGAGGGCATTGTCTGAAAGACTTGGTAAAACAAGAAGCAAGAACACAAGGGATCATTGTCCCTCGACTCTCCTGCAGAAGTGTTTCAAATTCGGAGCAAGATAAAACAAAAAGTTACAGATGCTTGAGATCTGAAGTAAAAACAGAAATCCCTGGAGAAGCTCAGCATCTGTGGAGAGAGAGACAATTAAGATTTTGGACCCATTATGTCAATTTATGAAGAAAGGTCACTGGACTCAAAACATTAACTGTTTTCTGTCCACATTTAATTTGATTTGATTTACTATTGTCACATGTGCCAAGATACAGTGAAATGTATTCTTGTGTGTGCTATTCAGGCAAATCATATTTTACATAAGTACATCAGGGAAATAGAACAGAATACGGAATATCGTATTACAGCTACAGAGAAGGTACAGAGAAAGATCAAATTTAATATATGAGAGCCATGTTCAAGAGTCTGATAACAGCGGGAAAGAAGCTGTTCTTGAATCTGTTGGTTCAAGAGGGTGAAAGAGAGTATAACTAGGCTGGGAAGGGTCTTTAATTATGTTGGCTGCTTCCCCGAGGCAGAGGGAAGTGTAGAAGGAGTCAATGGATGGATGGACTGGGCTGTGTTCACAACTCTCTGTAATTTCTTATGGTCCTGGGCAGAGCAGTTGCTATACCAAGCTGTGATGCATCCAGATAGGATGTTTTCTATGGTGTATCTTTTAAAATTGGGAAGAGTCCTAATGGACATGCCGAATTTCCTTAGCCTCCTGAGGAATTAGAGGCGTTGGTGTGCTTCTTGACTGTAGCCTCGACGTGGATGGACCAGGACAGATTATTGGTGATAGTTACTCCGAGGAACCTGAAGCTGTCGACCATCTCCACCTCAGCACCATTAACACGGAATGCTACCAGACCTACTGAGTTTCTCTAGGACTTTCTGTTCAATTTTGCAGTGAATGGGAGTGAAAACACACGGTCATAGAGAAATTCAGAAGGTCAGTCAATATCTGTCATTGGAGAAAAACAGAATTTACATTTCAAATTGAAAATGATCCATCAAATATTTGTTTTACCTCTTCCACGGATGCTGTCAGACCTGCTGAGATTAGATTACTTACAGTGTGGAAACAGTGTTATTGCCAGTATCTGTAATACTTTGCTTTTTAATGTCTTGATGGGGCCTGAATGCAGTTGCGAGGTTTACCATTAAGGCCAAGTCGAAGGATTCTGTGCTACTACCGATCCTGCAGTGCCCAACATTGACACTGGGGTGGCCACTGTATGATCCAGTTCAAGCCCTTGCCTCACACAGTCTTAACCAGCCAAGAGGCATTGATGGAAGTCATGGCAAAGTGCACTACTGACCAATGAGGACCTAGGGAGTGGTGCTGAACAAAGAGACCTTGGAGTGCAGGTTCATAGCTCCTTGAATGTGGAGTTGCAGGTAGATAGGATAGTGAAGGCGGCGTTTGGTATGCTTTCCTTTATTGGTCAGAGTATTGAGTACAGGAGTTGTGAGGTCATGTTGCGGCTGTACAGGACATTGGTTAGGCCACTGTTGGAATATTGCATGCAATTCTGGTCTCCTTCCTATCGGAAAGATGTTGTGAAAGTTGAAAGTGTTCAGAAAAGTTTTACAAGGATGTTGCCAGGGTTGGAGGATCTGAGCTATAGGGAGAGGTTGAATAGGCTGGGGGTGTTTTCTCTGGAGCGTCGGAGGCTGAGGGGTGAACGTCTAGAGGTTTATAAAATCATGAGGGGCATGGATAGGGTAAATAGACAAAGTCTTTTCCTTGGGGTGGGGGGAGTTCAGAACTAGAGAGCATAGGTTTAGGGTGAAAGGGGAAAGGTATAAAAGACACTTAAGGGGGCAACCTTTTCACGCAGAGGGTGTTGCGTGTATAGAATGAGCTGCCAGAGGAAGTGGTGGAGGCTGGTACAATTGCAATATTTAAAAGGCATCTGGATGGGTATATGAATAGAAAGGGTTTGGAGGGATATTGGCCTGGTGCTGGCAAGTGGGACAAGATTGGGTTGGGATATCTGGTCGGCATGGATGAGTTGGACCGAAGGGGCTGCTTCCGTGCTGTACATCTGATGACTCTAAGTGTCTGTGATTTTTTTTTATTCAGTCATGAGATATGATTATCACTGGCTCAGCCAAAACTGTGGGCAGCATGGATAGCTCAGTGGCTAGCACTGGTGCCTCACAGCGCCGGGAACCTGGGATGGATTCCACCCTCGGGTGACTGTCTCTGTAGAGTTTGCACATTCTCCCCGTGTCTGCGTGGGTTTCCTCCCACAATCCAAAAGTGTGTAGGTTCGGTGAACTGGCCATGCTAAATTGCCTGCTGTGTTCAGGGATGTGTAGGTCAGGTACATTAGTCTGGGGTAAGTGTAGAGTAGTAGGGGAAATGAGTCTGGGTGGGTCACTCTTTGGAGGGCCTAGTTCCACACTGTAGAGGTTCTCTGATTATTGTCACCATCACAGCCGTGGTTCTGAATGCAGGTAGGTAAGGATTGTAACTTTCCTCCCCTAAAGGACATTAGTGAACCAGATGGTTTCTCCATCATCAGCCAAGGTTACATGGATATTGTTAATGAACCTTTTTGAACTCCAAACGATTTGTTCATTGAATTTAAATTTCTCCATCTACAAGGATTAAATTTGACCCCCTGTCCATTGAACATTAGTGAAATAATTCCACGAAGGTTGGTATCCCATCACCAAGTCATCCTTTGTTTACATGTGCATAGTACAGGACGCCGACCCAGCTAGCTCAGAGCTGGCTTCTAGAGTGAGCAGACACTCCTGTCAGCCAGGACTCCCTGATTCAACCAGGTTAACAGCCTCAATCAGGGAACTCATATTCTGAGGCCCAGCTGTCTAACCTTGTCCCAAACATGATAATAAGGCTGAGGTTCTGGATGAACAAGCCCAGCAACTTTACCATTCGGCCAGACCCTGCATCATGGACTCTCAGACATGACAGTGCAAAAGGACACTATACAGTCCATCACACCTGTACTGGCTTCATTACCTGCTGCCAATTTCCTGCATTTTCCCCATATTCCTGCACACCATTTCTTTCAGAATCACCATTCAATGTCTCTATGGAATTTCTCAATTGGAATTACCTCCAGCAGATTTCCAGGCAGCATATTACATACCCTTGTGACTCACAGTGTTAAAAGTTATTTTCTCACAGCACATTTGCTTTGTTTTCAAATCATTTTACACACTTGTACAACACTTTAAATTTTAAACTCACACAACACCAGGTTATAGTCCAACAGGTTTACTTGGAAACACAAATAAACATGGAAATATTTGGGGTGGCAAGGTGGTTCAGTGGTTAGCACTGCTGCCTCACAATGCTAGGGACCTGGGTTTGATTCCAGCCTCAGGTGACTGTCTGTGTGGAGTTTGCACATTCTCCCAGTGTCTGCGTGGGTTTCCTCCCCCCAATCCAAAAAAATGTACAGTTTAGAGTGGATTGGCCATGCTAAATTGTCCATAGTGTTCAGGGATGTATAGGTTATGTGTATTATTCAGGGGTAAATGTAAAGTATCAAGGTAGGGGAATGGGTCTGGGTGAGGTATTCTTCAGAGGGTTGGTGTGGATGTATTGGACTGAATGACATGTTTCCACACTGTAGGGATTCTATGATTCTACAAGCTTTCGGAGCACTACTCCAACTAGTACTTCCAAATAAACCTGTTGGACCATAACCTGGCATTGTGTGATTTTTAACATTGTCCAATCCAGACAACACCAGCACCTCCACATTATCCCTTTAAATGACCTAGCTAATGCAATTTGTACAGTTTATCATCGTATCATTAGCTTCAAGCCAAAATTACCATTTTTTTCAATCTCATTCCTCTCCATCACACTCAAACACGTTTATTCTAATTATCATTTATTCTAATTCAACTCCTAATTGGGGGGTAAGAAAACCCAGAAACAAATGGAAAACAAATTTGCAATGAAATGAAGTGCCCACAACTTTCAGCATCTGGAAGTGTAAGTACAGGAACACCATCATCATTACAAGAACGATGGAGATATAATCTTGTGGCTGATTTTAAAAAGACACGGGGGCAAATGTTTTTTTTACAGAGGATGGTTCGCGTGTGGTATGCACTCCCTGAGGAAGTGATGGATGGGGGTACAATTACACCCTTTAAAAGACATTTGGATAAGTACATGAATAGGAAAACATTAAAAATCACACAACGCCAGGTTGTAGTCCGACAGGTTTATTCGGAATCACGAGCTGTCAAATTGTTGCTTCTTCATCAGGTCCATGGTCCTACTCCACAACCACCTGATGAAGAAGGGTTGCTTTGAAAGATAGTGATTCTGAATATTAGACCATAACCTGGTGTTGTGTGATGTTTAGCTTTGTCCATCCCAGTCCAACACCGGCACCTACAAATCATAAATTGGAAAAATTAGGAGGGATATGGGCTAGGAGCGGGCAGATGGGACAGGTTTAGTCTGGGATTATGTTCATCATGGACTGGTTGGGCTGAATGGTCTGTCTTTGTGCTGCATGACTCTGTGACTAAAGGAATCAAGGGAAATGGGGGCAGGGTGGGATCAACGTATTGAGCTTGATGAACACATTGAATGGTGAAGCAGACTCAATGTATTGAATGGTCTGCTTCTATCTTCTGTATTTTATGTTTAATATCCCATCGAAATCCCATCCAGGGCAGCATGCTGCCTCACTGAGGAGCATTGATGTCTCACAGCACCAGAGACCTGGCTTCAATTGCACCCTTGGGCCACCGTCTCTTTGGAGTTTGCACTTTCTCCCTGCGCCTGTGTGAGTTTCTTCTGGGTGCTCTGGTTTCCTCCCGCAGTCTAAAGATGTGCAGGTTATGGTGTATTGACCATGAGCGGCACGGTGGCTCAGTGGTTAGCACTGCTGCCTCACAGCACCAGGGTCCCAGGTTCAATTCCAGCGTCGGGTGACGATCTGTGTGGAGTTTGCACATTCTCCCCGTGTCTGTGTGGGTTTCCTCCAGGTGCTCTGGTTTCCTTCCACAATCCAAAATGTGCAGGATCAGGTGAATTGGCCATGCTGAATTGCCCATAGTGTTATGTGCATTAGTCGGAGGGAAATGTGTTTGGGTGGGTTACTCTTCAGAGGGTCAGTCTGGACTGGGTGGACTGAAGGGCCTGTTTCCACACTGTAGGGAATCTAATCTAATCTAAATTGCCCATAGTGTCCAGAGATGTGCAGGCTAGGTGGGTTAGCTTTGGGAAATCCAAGGTTATTGGGATAGGTCTGGTTCGGATGCTCAAGTCAGTGTAGACTTGATGGGCTGAAATGCCTGCTTCTGCAGATTGGGGATTCTATGAAATCACACAACACAGATGTGAACATGTCACCACTGTCCCTTCATCTGTACCTCCTCCCATCTGATCAACATGGACTTCAGCAGTTCAAGAAGTCAGCTCAGCTCCATCTCCTCAAGGGTAATTCACGTTGGGTAATCAATGCTGGCCCAGCCAGAGGCAATTGCACCCTCTGAACAGGTTAACAGTAAAAGCATTGTGAAACACCTACACCACACTGACTGCAGCACTACACAAAGACAGCCCACCAACAGGTTTTGAAAGACAGCTAACGATCACCCACTGGCCTTGCCCATGTCTGAAGGAACCATTTTCAGAAAGAAAAGTTAAAACAATATTTTTAGACATTGGCCGTGTGCCAGCCCATATTGAAGCTTTTCCTGCAGAACCCACTTGCTCAACCTATCTCTCCCTCCATGAATCTTGTTTCTATTTCCAGACCTTTCTCCCTGAGATATGGAGAGACATCACCACACACCACAAACAGAGATATATAAATGATTCTGCTGTGATTGTGAGACCGCAAGTCGTAGTTCATATTTCTCACAGCACTACTGTCATAAATTACAGACGAGAAACTTCATTGATTGTTTTATCTGATTTGGAAATATCTTAAATTTAATCAATTCAATGCCAGAACTGTACCAACAGTGAATGAATTCCGATCCTGTAGAAACTTTATTAAAGATCCAATGAAACACAGAACTTTAGCTCATTGGAATCATTGCTCCAAAGAGTTAATTCTCAATAGTGTAATTGACATATTCAGCAAAAAATATTTTCATGGTTGTTCGAGACCACCCCTATTCCCAGTTAAGGCTAAAAGAGCAGCTCACTTGTTTAATATTTTCTTTCCAACTGTTATGATCATATTTGAGTTTGTCAATGGAATCCAACTTTGGGTAAGTGCAGTTACTGTGTTAATGCCTGTGACCTCTGCTCCCTCCCCCCTTGGGTTCCTACTTCATGGATGGCAGGAGATCAGGGTCACAGAGCTGAGGCTCAATGATGAGAACAGGAGCTGTTCACAAGAACTGTCCATCACAAGGAAACGGGTTATTGAAAAACATTACTTCCATTTCCAGATTTAAAGATGACTTTTAATGTCTAGCTTTCAAAGCTTGCATGCAAAGGAAAGGAAATCCTGGAAACAAAACCGATTGTGACACAAAGACAGGTTAATGTATCAGGTAGTGTCTTTCATGACAGATAACTCTGCTTTATACCCACAGCTACAGCAGGCACGGTGGCTCAGTGGTTAGCACTGCTGCCTCACAGCGCCAGGTACCCGGGTTTGATCCTACCCTCGGGTGACTGTCTGTGGAGGGTTTGCACATTCTCCCTGCATCTATGTGAGTTTTCCTTCAGGTACTCCAGTTTCCTCCCACAATCCGAAGATGTGTTGGATTGGCCATGCTAATGTAATGCCTGTAATGTGCAGGCTAGATGGATCAGCCCTGGGGATGGGAGGGTCAGTGCAGACTTCATGGGCTGAGTGGCCTCTATCACCTGCTGAGTTTCCCCATCAATTCCTGTCTTTGATTCAGATCTGCAGTTCTTGGTTCTAGTTTGCCATTTTTTTCTTCTTGTCATGGAATCTTCCCCTGTCTGGTCATGTTAAATCCAATTCTTATCCTGATTAGGGGGATTTTATCCCCATGCTGCTTTTCTCACCAGTCACTGTCGCTCAAGCTCTCCCTGATCGCTGTGACTATCCTTGAAGCTTCTGTTGCTCAGACATGCTGCTGGGTCCTTCCTGGTGTTGTTGTTGTATGGTGTCCGTAAGGAGGTTTGGCCTACACTACCTGATAAAAGAGTTTAGTCTGGAGTTCAAGGACATTTCAAAGTGACTTTTGTTATTCATATAAAAGTGTGCCTATTCTAGTTCAGATTGAGGGATAGGTTGATGACCCTCTCTTCAGAGTTTCTGCATTATCGTTGACATAGCTTCCAATGTCCATGTTCAATAATCCACACTTTGCTCTACATTTGAAAAGAGGGAGGGGAAGGACAGACAAAAGGGGAGGTCTAGAGCAGGGTAAAAGACTGGGAGACATCCTTTCGCCACCCTCTAGCCATCCCAGATTTTCCCTTTTGTTCTCCCTCTTGCTTCCCATTTCCAATTGCAGGAAACCTGTCAAACGTTGGTTGAGTCACATCCAACTCTAAGCAGTAACTCTCTTTCTCTCACCACAGAATCTGCCAGAGATTCAGTGTCACTGCATCAGAATCCCAGCATTCCTGCTCTGATTGATATTGTGGGTCTACCCACTCCAAGTGGACTGCAGTGATTCGGAAAGGCAGCTCAGCACCGTCAACTCAAGTTTGGCAGTACACATGGCCCAGTCAGTGATGCGTATGTCCCATGGATGAATTTTTAAAAAGATATCTCTAAACATGTTGAAATGCCTCCTTAACTTCCATTCTGAACTGTCTTTTCTTTTCACAAATGCTGGCTGACTTTCTTTCTGGAAAACTTGTGTTTTTGATGTGGATGTAGCACAGTCTTTACTATGGTTTTGAAAGAACTATGTAGTAACCATGTGCTATACATTGTGCTTCTCTCATTAACTCAAGTTGTCCCTTCATGGATTGCATTCTCTCTTGGTTCTGTTTGGAACTGGGTATCTGCACTGTACTCATGGCCAGTCTGCTACTGCCCAGTGACCTGCATCTTTAGCTTGCTGTTAACTTACAGTAAGGCTCTGTCACCTTCAGTTGTATTGTAAACTGTTCTTACACTGTTACATACATCATGTTGAATGCAGCTATCTAATAGGGGCTTTTCACTTCCTCTCCTGACCATCCTTGGCCTCCTGCATTGCCACAACGAATCAGATTACAAATTGGAGGAACAACACCTCAGCTTCCGCCTGGGCAGCCTACAGTCCAGAGGACTCAACATTGAGTTCTCTGCTTTTAAATAACCTCCTTCCCCATCCCCAAAGCCCCTCCCCTTCCTTTCCATTCCTCTGACCAACCTTGCCTTCCAACCACCAACCGGATTCATTCCTCCCATCAACCAACAGGCCATACCCTTCATCTGTGTTCACCTATCCCCACCATACCACCCCACCCCTCTCCCCAGCCAAAGGCCTCCCCACCCCCTCTTTATCTGCAGCTCCCCTTTTCCCCATCCCCAATTCTAAAGAAGGGTTACACCTGAAATGTTGACTTCTCCACTTCCTGAGGCTGCCTGGCTTGCTGTGATCTTCCAGCCTCCTGCTTGTCTGTCTAATCTGTCTCATAACCCAGGGACTCAGGTTTAATTCCACCCTCAGTCAACTGCCTGTGTGGAGTTTGCATGTTGTCCCCGTGTCTGCGTGGGCTTCCTCTGACTGCTCCAGTTTCCTCCCACAATCCGAAAATGTGCAGGTGAAGTTGATTGGCCATGCTAAATTGCCCATAGTGTCCAGGGATGTGCTAGCCATGGGAAATACAGGGTTTATAGGATAGGGGAGTGGGTCTGGGTCAGATGCTCTTCGGAGGGTCAGTGTAGACTTGATGGGCTGAATGGCCTGCTTCCACGCTGAATGGCTTCTATGAATATGATTAAAAATCACACAACACTAGGTCATAGAACACAGAACACAGAACAATACAGCACAGAACAGGCCCTTCGGCCCACGATGTTGTGCCGAACATTTGTCCTAGCTTAAGCACCCATCCATGTACCTATCCAATTGCCGCTTAAAGGTCACCAATGATTCTGATTCTGCCACTCCCACAGGCAGCGCATTCCATGCCCCCACCACTCTCTGGGTAAAGAACCCACCCCTGACATCTCCCCTATACCTTCCACCCTTCACCTTAAATTTATGTCCCCTTGTAACACTCTGTTGTACCCATGGAAAAAAAGTTTCTGACTGTCTACTCTATCTATTCCTCTGATCATCTTAAAAACTTCTATCAAGTCACCCCTCATCCTTCGCCGTCCCAATGAGAAAA